>NW_024715847.1:0-17500 GCF_018991925.1 Homarus americanus | reverse complement strand
AGGTTAATTATAAAACCTGAACATTACACACACACACACACACACACACACACACACACACACACACGAAATGCCAGTTGTACATGGCCAAAATCTCTTTAATTCATGCGTATTTATTCCCTGAAACAGATGAGATATACAGCATAAGTAACTCGTAAACACCGTAATACTGAATTGGTGATTTAGATGATGTGAAAAGTACACTGTCAGACTCTATTGTTATTGTGCATCTTACCTGTTTAGTTATGAATAAATTATAATTGAAAAAAAAAGTGGTTGGAGCTGCTGTTGAAGATGGTGTAGGTGTGTGGACTGCCAGACACACCTGTTATAAACCCAGATAAAAATCTTGGGTGTTGGGACTCTGCTTCTCTATGCATGCTGAGTCTTGACAATTTTCCAGGTTAAATCTTGATATATTTTTGTGCTGGTCACTGAGAGATGAAACTATCTGCTCCTCCACACACTCTTTCACTGGGTCCTTCACACACTCTTTCTCTGGCTCCTCACACACTCTCTGGGTCCTACACACACTCTTCTGGGTCCTTCACACACTCTCTGGTCATACACACACTCTTCTTTGGGTCCACACACACCCCCTTCTCTTGGTCCTACACACACTCTCTCTGGGTCCTACACACACTCTCTGGTCCACACACACCTCTTTCACTGGGTCCCACACACCTTCTCTGGGTCCTACACACACTCTCTCTGGGTCCTACACACACACCTCTTCTCTGGGTCCTACACACACTCTTTCTCTGGGTCCTTCACACACTCTTTCTCTAAACCCTCACTACTCACTCCCCTTCCCTGGGTCCCACACACACACCTTCTCTGGGTCCTACACACACACCTTCTCTGGTCCTACACACACTCTCTTTCCTCTGGGTCCTACACACACTCTCTGGGTCCCTACCACACCTCTGGGTCCTACACACACTCTCTCTGGGTCCTTCACACACTCTTCTGGGTCCTACACACACTCTTCTCTCTGGGTCCCACACACACTCTTCTCTGGGTCCTTCACACACTCTTCTCTGGGTCCTACACACACACCTTTCTCTGGGTCCTACACACACTCTTCTCTGGGTCCTTCACACACTCTTCTCTCGGTCCTCACACACACTCTCTGGGTCCTACACACACTCTTTCCTGGGTCCTTCACACACCACTTTCGCGCCCCACACACACTCTTCTCTGGTCCTCACACACTCTTCACTGGGTCCTACACACACTCTTCTCTGGGTCCTTCACACACACTCTTCTCTGGGTCCTACACACACCCCTTCTCTGGGTCCTACACACACTCTTCTCACTGGGTCCTTCACACACTCTTCTCTGGGTCCTACACACACCACCTTCTCTGGTCCTACACACACACCCCTTCTGGGTCCTACACACACTCTCCTCTGGTCCCACACACACCTTCTCAACCCTCACACCTCTCGACCTACACACACACTCTCTCTGGGTCCTACACACACTCTTCTGGTCCTACCACCTTCTTGGGTCCAAACCCCCCTGCACACACTCTCTGGGTCCCACACACACTCTCTCAGTCCCACACACTCTTCTCTGGGTCCTTCCACACACTCTCTGGGCCCACACACTCTTCTGGGTCCTACACACACTCTTCTCTGGGTCCTTCACACACTCTCTCTGGGTCCTACACACACTCTTCTCTGGGCCCTACACACTCTTCTCTGGGTCCTTCACACACTCTTCTCTGGGTCCCACACACACTCTTCTCTGGGTCCTACACACACTCTCTCTGGGTCCTTCACACACTCTTCTATGGCCCTACACACACTCTCTGGGTCCTACACACACACCCCTCTCTCACTGGGTCCACACACACACTCTTCTCTGTCCTTCACACACACCCTTCTCTGGGTCCTACACACACTCTCTGGGTCCTTCACACACCTCTTCTATGGGCCCTACACACACTCTTCCTCTGGGTCTACACACCTTCTCTGGTCCTACCCACTCTTCTCTCTGGTCCTACACACACACTCTTCTCTGGGTCCCACACACACTCTTCTCTGGGTCCCACACACACACTCTTCTCTGGGTCCTACACACACTCTTCTCTGGGTCCTACACACACTCTTCTCTGGGTCCTACACACACACTCTCTGGGTCCTACACACACTCTTCTCTGGGTCCTACACACACTCTTCTCTGGGTCCTACACACACTCTATCATCCAACCCAATTAAAAACGCGACGTGATGGTGAACTTGTGCCTAAGAAAATTCCAAGAATACATGAGTTATATATTAAATATTAAGAGAGAGATTTATTATTTGTATATCGGGGGTGATGGATGAGGTGAGGTGTGTTAGTAGCGGCAACAGTCATTTTTAGTTAGTAGAGAAAGAGGTGGTCGTTTTCTACAGTGGCGAGTAGAGAGGCGCCGCGTCATATATTATGGTAGGGTGACTGATAGTTCACGACTGATTGATAGATACTTCCAACCTTTTATCCTCTTCACCACTGATCGCTCTGTTAGCCGCTTGGGCTATCGGTCACGTCTCTGTTACGCACTGTTGGCAAGTACTGCATGCACGGCTCCTGAATGTACCTGAACTCCAGTGTTGGTCAAGTCTGGCCTTGAATGAGCTCACACCTCGTGCCGTCACAACACTCTGGCTGATAGTTCCAAGAGTTCACAACTCACTCTGAAAAGTTTGCCCTCACAGGTTTCTGGACCTGTGGCTTATACCTGAGCTGCAGACCCCTTGTTAGGCGAGCGTCCGCCAGCTCCGCAACGCTGTGACAACACCTGCAGCTGGTACTGTGACAACACCTCCAGCTGGTACTGTGACAACACCTCCAGCTGGTACTGTGACAACAACTCCTGAGCCAGCCAGACAACACCTCCAGCTGGTATCAGACAACACCTGCACCTGGTACTCTGTGACAACACCTCCAGCTGGTACTGTGACAACACCTCCAGCTGGTACTGTGACAACACCTCCAGCTGGTACTGTGACAACACCTGAGCTGGTACTGTGACAACACCTGCAGCTGGTACTGTGACAACACCTGCAGCTGGTACTGTGACAACACCTCCAGCTGCGTTAGTGCGGCTCCGACCATACGCCTCGGCAGTGTATGTAAAAGATACTGTCTGAAGACTCTCTACTTCTCTCCCTCACCACCTCTCTCCCTCACCACCTCTCTCTCTCTCTCTCTCTCTCTCTCTCTCACCACCTCTCTCTCCCTCACCACCTCTCTCTCTCTCCCTCACCACCTCTCTCCCTCACCACCTCCTCTCTCTCTCACCACCCTCTCTCTCCCTCACTACCTCTGTCTCTCTCTCTCTCCCTCACCACCTCTCCCTCACCACCTCTTCTCTCTCTCTCTCCCTCACCACCTCTCTCTCTCTCCCCTCACCACTCTCTCTCTCTCTCTCTCTCCTCACCACCTCTCTCTCTCTCTCTCTCTCTCTCTCTCTCTCTCTCTCTCTCTCTCTCTCTCTCTCTCTCTCTCACACCTCTCCTCACCACCTCTCTCTCCCTCACCCACCTCTCCCTCCCACCTCCCTCACCACCTCTCTTCCCTCACCCACCTCTCTCTCTTTCCTCACCACCTCTCTCCCTCACCACCCTCTCTCTCTCTCTCTCTCTCTCTCTCTCTCTCTCTCCTCACCACCTCTCTCTCTCTCTCTCCCTCTCCCACCACCTCTCTCCTCTCTCACCACTCCCCACCACCTCTCTCTCCCTCACCACCTCTCTCCTCACCACCTCTTCCTCACCACCTCTTCCCTCACCACCTCTCTCTCCTCACCACCTCTCTCTCTCTCTCTCACCACCTCTCACCACCTCTCTCTCTCTCTCCCTCACCACCTCTCTCTCCCTCACCTCTCTCCCTCACCACCTCTTTCCCTCACCACCTCTTCCTCACCACCTCCCTCACCACCCTCTCCCTCACCACCTCTCTCCCTCACCACCTCTCTCTCTCTCCCTCACCCCCCCACTTTCCTCACACTCTGCCTCCTCACCACCTCCTCTGTCTCTCTCTCCCCTCACCCCCCACTTTCCTCCACTCTGCCTCTCACCACTTCTCACTTCCTCTCCACTCCTTCCTCTTCCTCTCCATCATCTCCTCTTCCTCATGCTCCCTCTCATCCCCCTACGCTCCCTCTCATCACTCTCCCACTCATCGCTTCATTTTCCTCACGCTTCCTCTCACCACTGCTCCCACTCATCGCTTCATGTCCCTCACGCTCCCTCCTCATCACCTCTCCCACTCATCGCTTCATCTCCTCACGCTCCTCTCATCACCTCTCCCACTCATCGCTTCATCTCCCTCACGCCCCTCCTCTCATCACCCTCCCTCATCCCTTCATCTTCCCTCACGCCTCCCTCTCACCACCCCACTCATCACTTCATCTTCATCACACTCCCTCTCACCACCTCTCCCACTCATCCCTATCTCCCTCTGATCCTTCCATCTTCCTCACGCCCTCTCACCACCTCCCACTCATCGCTTCATCTCCTCTCACCACCTCCCTCTGATCGCTTCCATCTCCCTCTCACCACCTCTCCCACTCATCACTTCATCTTCCTCACGCTCCCTCTCCCCACCTCTCACTTTTACCTGGCAGTGTTAGCTCAGCGAGGCTAATGTACGGCATGAAAGTTTTAATTAATTACTTCTCAAAAATACACCTCATGAAAATTTCACCTGTTCTGAGACCCTCCCCTCCCTCTCTTCCTTCCCTCCCTCCCCCCTCTCTCCTCTCTACTCCCCCATCTCCCCACGCACCTCCATAGCCCTAGGCCTCATATCCTCTCCTCTCTCCTCCCTTCTCCCTCCTCCCTCTCCCTCCCACTTGGCCTGACCCTCACCACCCCGCCGATGTTCCTCATTCTCACCCCGCCATCATTCTCTCCCCACTTCAGTATTCTCTCCCCCTCCCCCTTTGTTCCTCCCCATCTTCTCAACAGGTTAGGTTAGGGTTATAGGTTTGTTAGGTTAGAGGTTAGGGTTATAGTTTTTTAAGTTGTTTAGTTAGGTAAGGTTTAGGTTAGGTTGGTTAGGTTAGGTTAGGTTGGAGGTTGGGTTATACGTTAGGTTAGGGGTTGGGTTAGGGTTAGGTTGGGTTAGGTTGAGGTTAGGGTTAGGTTGGAGGTTAGGTTATAGGTTAGGTTAGGTTAGTTGAGGTTGTAGGTTAGGGTTATAGGTTAGGTTGGGTTAGAGGTTAGGTTAGGTTATAGGTTAGGTTAGGTTGGAGTGTTAGGTTATAGGTTGGGTTATAGGTTATTAGGTTAGGTTAGGTTAGAGGTTGCTAGGTTGGGTTATAGGTTAGGTTAGGTTAGAGGTTGGTAGGTGGTGGGAGGTTATGTTAGGTTGGGTTAGGTAGTTGTAGGTTAGTTAGGTAGAAGTTAGCCCTCAAGAAGTTCTAAATTATTGTATGGATGGACAGACAAATGGCATGGACAGAGAAAACAAATGAAAGTATTGACAGACAGACGGATACAGATAGACGATAGACAGACAAGGGTTAAATGCACATATCTCCTCCTCCCCTTCAGTGTTCATTAAGGATGGAATAAAAGTGAGAAAAATGAGAACATTTACTCCCCTTCTCTCCCTTTCTCTCCTCACTCATTCTCCCCACACTACCTATCCTCCCCGGGTGATAGACACACTATCACCTCACCATCTTCCCTACCTCCCCCTTTTCCCCTTCCCCTTCTCCTCTCTCCCCCCACTCTCACCCCTTCCACACCCCACCCCTATCTTCCCTATCCACCTCCCCCACTCTCCCCTTCTCTCCCTCTCCTCTCCTCGCCCATTTTATTGTCCCATTAATTAAGGAGTTGAACAAAAACAAAAAACCCGAGATTTTATGAAAAAAATTTCCTATAAATATTTGAAGCGAACTAAACCATACATCGTTTTCGGTGTTAAGAGATGTAAGATTTGTTTTCTGTATTAAGAGATTAATTTTGTTTTCGGTGTTAAGAGATGTAAGATTTGTTTTCTGTATTAAGAGATGTAAGTTTTGTTTTCTGTTAAGAGATGTAAGATTTGTTTTCTGTATTAAGAGATGTAAGATTTGTTTTCTGTGTTAAGAGATGTAACTTTTGTTTTCGGTGTTAAGAGATGATATTATTATCGGTTAAATATATATAACAAAAAAAAATAAATACCAAAAAGAATGTAAAAAATCACTAAATATCAAAAGAAAACGTAAAAAAAAATTAGAATAACTTGACTGGCGTAGGCGCCTCTGGACAAACTCAACATGCCATTGGTGGAGCGGCAGACGCCTTGAGCCAATCAACGCCACGTTTGAGTACAGACTTACACCAAGGCATTGAATTAATCTCTCGCTCTCTCTTTCTGTTTTTATCTCTCTTATTGAATCTTTCTCTCTCGCTCTTTATCTATCTATCAGTGACTCAACGTATTTCTATTTCTAATCTATCTATCTATAACCCTTTCCTTTTATGTATGTATGTACTGTATGTATGCATGTATGTAAACAAAATTATTATTACACAGACGAAGGTGTTTAGTGACGGTGACCTTATGTAGTGACCCAGGGTGACCCTTTGAAGGTCATCCTCCACCCTCTGGTAAGATGACGCGACATAACCCTAACAATATGGTGATCAACCAATGAGAGAGCAGTTTGCTTCTACACGGACCAGTCAGCGTGGTGGTAGAGGAGGCCGCTAGTAGTGGTGTGGGAGTCACTGCACAAGTCATAACCCCGGAAGAGAGAGAGAGAGAGAGCAATAAAAGATGGTCGCGGACAAATAACACACACGCCAACATGAACATACATTGTTATCGCTATCCGATTTGATATGAAACACAGAGTCGTTAAAAGAAAAAAAAGAAAAAAGCTCAGGGGAGAATCCAGAGGTAGGTCGTGAAGCTCGCTGAAGTAAGCAAATATTGACAATTTTCGAAACCTTGAATCTAGCTCGGCCGTCCCCGCTAACGGCTTGCTGATGAACCCGCCTCTAGCCCTAATTATTTCGTTCACTCTCTCCCTCCCTCCTCCACTCTCTCCCACCCACAACTGACCGATAACTTAACGTATAACTGTATAACCCCAGTCTATAAACAGTTCAACTATACTTTCATCCTATCACTAGAGACTGGGAGCCTAAATGAACGAGAGAGGAAATGAGAAATGAATGAATATCGAGAGGCAGGAAAACCCATTAGGACGAAGTGCTATGAAATGCAAATGGATCGTTGAGGAAACTAAAAATAAATGGCTTAAAAGCTGACTGAGCACAAGTTTTGTAATTAGAAACATTTTCGGTTCGTCGAGCGCCATTTTCTAATGAGTTCCTATCCTGAGTTAATTACAACATTTAAAACACATGAGAGAATCGGGGCAGATTGGTTGGGGAAATATTGGTTCGGGAGAGGCTGAGATTTGGCGGGAAACGTGGCGGTGGTGAGGGCGGGAGTGTGTGGCTGCTATTATTACTGCTATTACTACTACTACTACTACTACTACTACTACTACTACTACTACTACTACTGCTATTATTACTGATATTACTACTACTACCATTACTATTACTACTGCTATTATTACGACCTTATACTACTACTACTACTACTACTATCATCACTACTGCTATTATTACTACCTCATACTACTATTACTACCACCACACATTATTACTGCTACGGCCATTATTATCGCTACTACTACCACTACTACTACCACTACCACTACTACCACTACCACTACTACCACTACTACCACTACCACTACTACTACCACTACTACCACCACTACTACTACTACAACAGCAACAACTAATAATAATAATAAAAATCACAACAGCTGTCATTAATCTAGCTAATTATACTAAGTAATTCCATAACAACTCTCTAAGGAACAGATAGACATATTTAATCTATCTAATTCATGTTAGTAAACTATCTGTCTATTTAACTCAATAGTAATAAGTACTACTAGCCAATTAATCCCACTAACTCAGTCATAATTAATCCCATTAAATCAGACGTAATTAATCCCACTACATAGCTCAGTTCTAATTAATCCCACTAAATCAGTCTTAATTAATCCCATTAAATCCGACGTAATTAATCCCACTACATAGCTCAGTTCTAATTAATCCCACTAAATCAGTCTTAATTAATCCCACTACCCAAAGATACCTTCATAATACAACTGTTCGGTATTTAATTAAGTCGAATCAACTAAAATCTACACAACTTAGTGCTAATTAATCTGCCTACCTGAAACACACCTTGGAATACACAGTGATGGCCGGATATACTTGAACTAGAGCCGATATTATTGTTTATCTAACTGAACGTATCCCTACCCAACCTGACCTGACCTGACCTGACCTGACCTACAAGTGAGCCACAGTAATGAACCAGCAGGTGTTATGTCATTTAGGTACCGTTTCAGGCGCTAGTCCTAATGGGCCCTAACATACCCTAACCTGTGTAACTGGGGCCCATTAGGACAGGGCCCATGTGAGTGATCATGTGTCATGGCGCCTTATCGTACCTGGATGACATTAACGGGTTCACTAATTACATCTTCTCACCTGTTATTATTATTATTATAATTATTATTATTATTATTATTATTATTATTATTATTATTACATATTATTATTATTATATTATTATTATTATTATTATTATTATTATTATTATTATTATTATTCTTTATTATTTTATTATTATTAAAATTAATTATTATATTATATTATTATATTATTACTATTATTATTATTATTATTATTATTATTATTATTATTATATTATTGTTATTATTATAATTATTATTATTATATATATTATTATTATTATTATTATTGTAAAACATTATTATTATATATTATTATATTATTATTATTATCATTATTGTATATTATTATTATTATTATATTTTATTATTATTATTATTATTATTATTATATTATTATTATATTATTATTATTATTATTATTATTATTATTATTATTATTATTATTATTATTATTATTATTATTATTATTATTATTATTATTATTTTAATATTATTATTATTATTATTATTATTATTATTGTTGTATTTTTGGACCAATAATATACTGTATATACGAGGCTTCAGTGAGTATTAAGGAAGATAGGAGGTGTGGGAGGTAGGAGGGATGTGGGGAGGTAAGGGAGGGCGGGGAGGTAAGGGAGGGCGTGGGGAGGTAAGGAAGGGAGGACACAGGGACAAAGCACAACTTCAAACATTGGACCATTGTAGTGAAAAGTTGCCGATGGGAGAGGACACGCTGCTCCCTCCTCATCCCCTCCCCATCTCTCCTTTCTTCTCTTTCCTCCCACTTTTTCAACCTCCCCCACCACGTTTATCTCAGAACACACATATACACCCCAAACACATATTAATAAACACATATGGACTTGAACACATCAACTGGGGCACTTCAAGAATATCTGGAGGCCAATGGAGGTGTAAATATTATATAGTGAGGTATTGGAGGCCTGGAGGGAGAGTGGTGGAGGGAGGGGTGGTGGTGAGAGGGTGGTGGAGGGAGAGTGGTGGAGGGAGGGGTGGTGGTGGAGGAGAGTGGTGGAGGGAGGGTGGTGGAGAGGGAGGTGGTGGTGAGAGGCGGTGGAGGAGGGGGTGGTGGTGAGAGGTGCTGGAGGGAGAGTGGTGGGAGGGAGGGGTGGTGGTGAGAGAATGGTGGAGGAGAGTGGTGGGTGAGAGGGTGCTGGAGGGAGAGTGGTGGAGGGAGGGGTGGTGGTGAGAGAGTGGTGGAGGGAGAGTGGTGGTGAGAGGGTGCTGGAGGGAGAGGTGGTGGGAGAGAGGGGTGGTGGGTGAGGAGGTGGTGGAGGGAGAGTGGTGGAGGGAGGGTGGTGGTGAGAGGGTGCTGGAGGGAGAGTGGTGGAGGGAGAGTGGTGGAGGGAGAGTGGTGGTGAGAGGGTGGTGGTGAGAGGGTGGTGGAGGGAGGGGTGGTGGAGGTGGTGAGGGAGGTGGTGAGAGGGTGGTGGTGAGAGGTGGTGGAGGAGGGGTGGTGGTGAGAGAGTGGAGGGAGAGTGGTGGTGAGAGGGTGGTGGTGGAGGGAGAGGTGGTGGAGGGAGGGGTGCTGAGGGAGAGTGGTGGAGGGAGAATGGTGGTGAGAGGGTGGTGGAGGGAGGGTGGTGGTGAGAGTGGTAGAGGGAGAGTGGTGGTGAGAGGGTGGTGGTGAGAGGGTGGTGGAGGGAGGGTGGTGGAGGGAGAGTGGTGGAGGGAGGGGTGTGGTGAGAGGTGGTGGTGAGAGAGTGGTGGAGGGAGGTGGTGAGAGGGTGGTGAAGGGAGGGTGGTGGAGGGAGGGTGGTGGAGGGAGGTGGTGGTGAGAGTGGTGGAGGGAGAGTGGTGGAGGGAGGGGTGGTGAGAGAGTGGTGAGGGAGGGTGGAGTGTGTGTGTGTGTGTGTGTGTGGAGAGTTGTCTTAAGTCTGAGGTGGAGGAAGAGTGAAGATATGTGTGTGTGTGGAGGAGGTGTGAGTCTTCCCTTTGTCCAGTTAGTTGTGACAACACTGGACCTACTGGCTTAAACTTCTCTCCCTCCTTCCCTCCTTCTCTTCCTTCCCTCCTGATAACTGGTACTCCTTCTCCCCTCCTGATAACTGTACCTCCTCTCCCTCCCTGATAACTGGTACCTTCTCTCCCTCCTGATAACTGGTACCTCCTTCCTCCTGATAACTGGTACCTCCTTCTCCCTCCCTGATAACTGGTACCTCCCTCTCTCTCCCTTCCTCCCTGATAACTGGTACCTTCTTCTCTCCCCTCCTGATAACTGGTACCTCTCTCTCTCCCTCCCTGATAACTGGTACCTCCTTCTCTCCCTCCCTGATAACTGGTACCTCCCTCTCTCCCTTCTCTCCTGATAACTGGTACCTCCTTCTCCCCTCCTGATAACTGGTACCTCCTTCTCTCCCTCCCTGATAACTGGTACCTCCTTCTCTCCCTCCTGATAACTGGTACCTCCTTCTCTCCCTCCCTGATAACTGGTACCTCCTTCTCTCCCTCCTGATAACTGGTACCTCCTTCTCTCCCTCCTGATAACTGGTACCTCCTTCTCTCCCTCTCCCTGATAACTGGTACTCCTTCTCTCCCTCCTGATAACTGGTACCTCCTTCTCTCCCTCTCTGATAACTGGTGCCTCCTTCTCTCCCTCCCTAATAACTGGTACCTCCCTCTCTCCCTTCCCTCCTGATAACTGGTACCTCCTTCTCTCCCCTGATAACTGGTACCTCCTTCTCTCCCTCCCTGATAACTGGTACCTCCTTCTCTCCCTCCCTGATACCGGTACCTCCTTCTCTCCCTCCCTGATAACTGGTACCTCTTCTCTCCCTCCTTGATAATGGTACCTCCTTCTCTCCTCCCTACTGGTACCTCCTTCTCTCCCTCCTGATAACTGGTACTCCTCTCCCTCCTGATGCTAACTGGTACCTCCTTCTCTCCCTCCCTGATAACTGGTACCTCCTTCTCCCTCCCTGATAACTGGTACCTCCTTCTCTCCCTCCTCTGATAACTGGTACCTCCTTCTCTCCCTCCCTGATAACTGGTACCTCCTTCTCTCCCTCCCTGATAACTGGTACCTCCTCCTTCTCTCCCTCCTGATAACTGGTACCTCCTTCTCTCCCTCCTGATAACTGGTACCTCCTTCTCCCTCCCTGATAACTGGTACCTCCTTCTTCCCTCCCTGATAACTGGTACCTCCTTCTCTCCCTCCCTGATAACTAGTACCTCCTTCTCTCCTCCTGATAACTGGTACCTCCTTCTCAACCTCCCTGATAACTGGTACCTCCTTCTCTCCCTCCCTGATAACTGTACCTCCTTCTCCCTCCTCCCTGATAACTGTCCTCCTTCTCTCCCTCCCTGATAACTGGTACCTCCTTCTCTCCCTCCCTGATAACTGGTAACCTCCTTCTCTCTCCCTTCCCTCCTGATAAATTGGACCTCCTTCTTTCCCTCCTAATAACTGGTACCTCCTTCCTCCCTCCTCCCTGATAACTGGTACCTCCTTCTCCTTTCCCTCCTCTTCCTTCCCCTCCCTGATTGGTACCTCCTCTCCTCCCTGAACTGGCCTCCCTCTCCTCCTTCCCTCCTTCTCTTCCTTCTTCCCTCCTGATAACTGGTACCTCCTTCTCTCCTCCCTGATAACTGGTACCTCCTTCTCTCCTCCTGATAACTGGTACCTCCTTCTCTCCTCCCCTGATAACTGGTACCTCCTTCTCTCCTCCCTGATAACTGGTACCTCCTTCTCTCCCTCTCCCTGATAACTGGTACCTCCTTCTCTCCTCCTCCCTGATAACTGGTACCTCCTTCTCTCCCTCCCCTGATAACTGGTACCTCCTCTCCCTCCCTGATAACTGGTACCTCCTCTCCCTCCCTGATAACTGGTACCTCCTTCTCTCCCTCCCTGATAACTGGTACCTCCTTCTTTCCCTGATAACTGGTACCTCCTTCTCTCCTCCCTGGTAATGGTACCTCATTAACAATCTTTCACCACTTAAATAATATTATATTCTTAATCAAATCTTAAAATATAATGTTAGTAATGATATTCACTTAATATTACTCTTATATGAGAACCTGATCTTATGATATTTTTGTTTATTTCTATAACATTAAACTTGTGTGTGTGTGTGTGTGTGTGTGTGTGTGTGTGTGTGTGTGTGTGTGTGTGTGTGTGTGTGTGTGTGTGTGTGTGTGTGTGTGTGATAGTGGAGTGAGAGAGAGAGAGAGAGAGAGAGGGGAGGGAGGAAACAATCTTAAGGTCTTACCACCCATGTTTACTGTGCTGGGGGGTGAGGGGGTGAGGGGGGTGAGGTGTGGAAGTGAGGGGGTGAGGTCAGGTCCAGGTGTGTTTGTTTTCGCTACACTTGATGTCCTACCCAGCCCAGGTGTGTGTGTGTGTGTGTGTGTGTGTGTGTGTGTGTGTGTGTGTGTGTGTGTGTGTGTGTGTGTGTGTGAGGGAGATAGGAAATAGTGGATAGAATGACAATAAAGGAGGACAGATAGAGTGAGTGTGAGAGGGAGGAAGTGAGAGGGAGGGAGGGAGAGAGGTGGAGAGGGAGGGAGGGAGAGAGGGTGTGAGAGGGAGGAGGGAGAGAGAGTTACCTTGTAAGTGGAGAACCACATTAAAGGGTTGAGTCAGTGTTACCAAGAGACAGATGTATGTGTGTCACTTTTGTCAGTATACCTGTAAACATAACTACTGTAAATAACCAGTATACCTGTAATAATCAGTATACCTGTAATAATAGCTCAGTATACATAATAATAACTTAGCATACCTGTAATAATAACTTAGTGTACCTGTAATAATAATTTAGTGTACCTGTAATAACGCTTAGTATACCTCTATAAATAATAACTCAATATACCTATAATAATAACTATTTCTTAATAATGTGGTGTACCCTGTAATAATAGTTGCAGATTGTACTTATATATTAATGCTTAGTATGCCTATGTGTGCTCAGTATACCTGTAATATGTATTATAGCTGTAATAATAACCAGTATACTGTAATAATGGCAGTGTACCTGTAATAATGTAGTGTGCCTGTAATAATAATTTGGTATGCCTGTAATAATGTAGGTATACCTGTAATGTGTGCTTAGTATACACATAATGCTTCCATTATACCTGTAATAATGCTCAGAATACCTGTAATATGCTCAGTATACCTGTAAGCTTATGTAGTATGCTGTATATGTGCTTAAGTATAACTGTAATATGCTCAGTATACCTGTAATGTGTATACCTGTATGTGCTTAGTGTATATATCAATAACTCCAGTATGCATAATAACGAGTAATACCTGTGATAATGGCCTCAGTGTGCCTGTGAAATAATGAAAGCTTAATTATGCATAATATTAATAGCTCAATTATGCCTGTAATAATAACTCAATTATGCCTGTAAATGTGTGAGTATGTATTAAAAGGGAGCTCAGTGTGCATAATGATAATAATAGTATACCTGTAATGTGTAGTATGTAATGTGTGGTATGCATATGTGTGTCAGTACCTGTGTGGCTCAGTATGCCTGTGTGTGTGGTATGGCTGTAATGTAGAGCTCAGGTATGCATAATGTGTGTGGTATGCATAGCAATAATGCTCAGTATGCATAATATTAATGTAGTATGCCTGTAGTAATGCTCAGTATACTATATGTGTGTGGTATGCATATGATAATGCTCAATTATGCATAACAATAATGTGGTATACTGTAATAATGTAGGTATACTATGTGTGTGCTCAGTTATACATAATAATAACCATTATACCTGTAATAATAACTTAGTATAACTGTAATAAAACTCAGTATACCTGTAATAATGACTCAGTATACTATAATAAAAAACATTATACCTGTAATAATAACTTAGTATACATAATAATAATATCAATATACCTGTAAATGTAACTCAGTATACCTGTAATAATGACTCCAGTATAGTATACTATATGTACTCTCAGTATACTTATAAATCACTCAGTATACACTCTAATAATATGGTATATAACAATAATATCAGTATACTTGTAAAATCACTCAGTATACCTCTAATAATAACCGGTATACTTATGTATATATATATGCTCAAGTATATATATGTGTAGTATACCTGTGTGCTTAGTACCTGTAATATTTGGTACATACTATATATGTGTGTATACACATATTATGTATGTATATATGATAATGGTTGTGCCTGTAATATTGACTCATATACCTGTAATAATGTCGGTATACCTGTAATATGCTCAGTATATAACAATAATAACTCAAGTATACATAATAATAACTCAGGTATACCTGTATTAAATATCGGTATACCTGTAATAATAGCTCAGTATACATAATAATAACTCAGTATACCTCCTAATAATGGCCTCCAGTATACCTCTATTAATGCTCAGTATACATAGCAATGTAACTCAGTATACCTGTAATATGCTCAGTATACATATGACTAATGCTCCAGTATACATAATAACTCCATTATGTAATGTGAGTATAACTGTATTAAAAGCTCAGTATGCACATAATATGCTTAAGTATACCTGTAATAATGCTCAGTATACCAATATGTGAGTATACATAATGTGCTCAGTATACCTTATGTGTGTAGAATTACCTATAATAATAACTCAGTATACATAATAATATGCTTAGTATACTTATAATAATGAAAATAATAATAGTATACTATAATAATAATAACTCAGTATATATAATAATAACTCAATAGTATACTATAATAATAACTTGATAACTGTAATAAAAACTCAGTATACCTGTAATAATGACTCAGTATACATATAAAAAAATTCAGTATACCTGTAATATGTAGTATACATATATGTAAACTCAATATACCTGTAATATGCTCAGTATGCCTGTAATGTGTCAGTACTTAGTACCTGTATGCTCAGTATGCTTGCTATAGTATACTATATATGTATACCTGTAACTCAGTATACTTGTAAAATCCTCAGTATACCTCTAATATGCTTATATACATATGCTTTGTATACCTGTAATATGTATTACCTGTGTAGTAGTATACCTGTATTGATAACCCAGGTATATATGATAATAATTTGAGGTATACCTGTAATAATAACAGGTATATATAATAATAGTATACCTGTAATAATGACTCATATACTATATAATAATAACTCAAGTATACCTGTAATATGCTCAGTATACCTGTAATGCTCAGTATACCTGTAATATGCTCAGTATACCTGTAATAATGTGATATACATATGCTCAGTATACACTGTAATATGCTTTCAAGTATACCTATATTAACTCAGTATACCTGTAAAATAACTCAGTATACCTGTAATGTGTCAGTATACCTGTAATATGTAGTATACACATGTGTGCTCAGTATACCTGGGAATAATAACGAATATACCTGTAATATGCTTGTATACCTGTGTGCTCAGTATACTGTAATGTGTAGTATACCTGTAATGTGCTCAGTATGCTTATGTGTGCTCAGTATACCTTAATAACTCAATTGTACATAAATAATAACTCAGTATACCTGGAATAATAACTTAGTATACCTGTAATAATAACTTTGTATACCTGTAATGATAACTCAGTATACCTGGAATAATAACTTAGTATACCTGTAATAATAACTTTGTATACCTGTAATGATAACTCAGTATACCTGTAATAATAACTTAGTATACCTGTAATAATAACTTTGTATACCTGTAATGATAACTCAGTATACCTGTAATAATAACTTAGTATACCTGTAATAATAACTTTGTATACCTGTAATGATAACTCAGTATACCTGTAATAATAACTCAGTATACCTGTAATAATAACTCAGTATACCTGGAATAATAACTCAGTATACCTGTAATAATGACTCAGTATAGTATACCTGTAATAATAACTCAGTATACTTGTAAAAATCACTCAGTATACCTCTAATAATAACTTGGTATACCTGTAATAATAACTCAGTATACTTGTAAAAATAACTCAGTATACCTCTAATAATAACTTGGTATACCTGTAATAATAACTCAGTATACCTGTAATAATAACTTAGTATACCTGTAATGATAACTTAGTATACCTGTAATAATAATTTGGTATACCTGTAATAATAACTTAGTATACCTGTAATAATAACTTAGTATACCTGTAATAATAATTTGGTATACCTGTAATAATGACTCATATACCTGTAATAATAACTCAGTATACTTGTAAAAATAACTCAGTATACCTCTAATAATAACTTTGTATACCTGTAATAATAACTCAGTATACCTGTAATAATAACTTAGTATACCTGTAATGATAACTTAGTATACCTGTAATAATAATTTGGTATACCTGTAATAATAACTTAGTATACCTGTAATAATAACTTAGTATACCTGTAATAATAATTTGGTATACATGTCCTTATACTATATATGTGCTCAAGTATATGTGCTCAGTATACCTGTATGTGTCTCATATACCTGTAATATGGCTGGTATACCTGTAATAATAACTCAGTATACCTGTAATAACTTAGTATACCTGTAATAATAACTTAGTATACCTGTAATAATAACTTAGTATACCTGTAATAATAACTCAGTATACCTGTAATAATAACTCAGTATACCTGTAATAATAACTTAGTATACCTGTAATAATAACTCAGTATACCTGTAATAATAACTTAGTATACCTGTAATAATAACTCAGTATACCTGTAATAATGACTCAGTATACCTGTAATAATAACTCAGTATACCTGTAATAATAACTTAGTATACCTGTAATAATAACTTAGTATACCTGTAATAATAACTCAGTATACCTGTAATAATGACTCAGTATACCTGTAATAATAACTCAGTATACCTGTAATAATAACTCAGTATACCTGTAATAATAACTCAGTATACCTGTAATAATGACTTAGTATACCTGTAA
>NW_024715846.1:0-11251 GCF_018991925.1 Homarus americanus | reverse complement strand
CAAAACACCACCCCAATTCCCAACCCCAACCAAACACTACACCTGCTGGCTAATCATCCGAAATCAACAACACCAATTAAGGACAAACCAGCAACCCAACCAATTTATCAAACACCATCTCTAACACTCACCACAACCACTTTAAACATCAACAAACCACTACCATCTAAATAACAACAAACACTACTGCTGTAAACACTACTAACAAACCAATCAACACTGAATGGAGATAGTTAAATAATCAAACACTCACACCCCAAACCCCAACCCCAACACTCAACCAACCACACCCCACAAAACATCAAAACACTAACAACCATCATCAAAACACAACCACCACACTCACCAACATGACAAACTACCATCTTGCCCATAACAAACCACACTACTAAACACTACTTCAACCACCACACTTACTAATCATTACCACAACCACCACACTTAACTCAACCCTATCACAACCACCACACTTTATTTAAACACATATCCACCACACTTATCCCAACACTACCAAAACCAATTACACTTTACTAAACACCTTACGACAAGCCACGACACTTTACTAAATACTATCACAACCATCACACTTACTAAAACACTACCACAAACACCACACTTACCCCAATACTACAACCACTTCACACTTACTAAATACTACCACAACACTACACTTACTAAACACTATCAGAACCACCACATTCTCATTCCAACACTACCACAACCAGCACACTTCTAAACACTACCACACCCACCACACTTACACCCAACACTACCACAACCAACTACACTTACACCTACAACACTACCACACAACCACCACACTTACTAAACACCTACCACAAATCCACCACACTCAACAAACACCACACAACCACCACATTTACACCCAACACTACCAACCACCACACTTACTTAAGCACTCACCCTCAATCACCACACTTCTACCAAACACCACCACAACCACCACACCCTACTCAAACACTACAACAACCACCACACCTTACCATTTAACACTACAACAACCACTACTTAATTTACTAAACACTACCACAACCACCAACCTTACCTCAACACTACAACAACCACCACACTTACTTAAACACTACCTCATCCACCACACTTACCTCCAACACAACCACACCACCACACTTACTGAACACTACCACATCCACCACACTTACCCCAACACTACAACAACAACCACACTTTACTAAACACTACTCAACCACCACACTTACCTAGCATTACCACTCACAACCAACACACTTACCATAAACTACCACAACCACCACACTTACCAAACACTACCACAACCACCACACTTACCTCAACACTACCACAACCACCACACTTACCCCAACACTACCACAACCACCACACTTACTAAACACTATCTTAACCAAACACAAACCCCAACACTACCACAACCACCACACTTACCAAACACTACCACAACCACCACACTTACCAAACACCATCACAATCACCACACTTACCTCAACACTCACATACCAGAACCACCACATCTCTACCCCAACACTACCACAAATACCAACTTACTAAACACTACCTCAACCAAAACATCCTTAATCCCAACACTACCACAACCACCACACTTACTTGAAACACTACCTTAACCAAAACACTTACCCCAACACTACCACAACCACACCACACTTACCAAACACTACCACAACCAAACATGCTTACCAAACACTACCACAACCACCAACCTTACCTCAACACCACAACAACCACCACACTTACTAAACACTACATCATCCACCACACTTACCTCCAACACAACCACAACCACCACACTTACTGAACACTACCACAACCAAAACACTTACCAAACACTACCACAACCACCAATTAATTTACTAAGCACCACCACAAATCACAATTACTAAACACTATCACAACCACCACACTTACTCCAACACTACCACAACCATCACACTTACTAAGCACTACCACAACCACCACCACACTTTACACCTAACACCACAACCACAACACTTCCTAAACACTACCACAACCACCACTCACTAAACACTACCACAACCAACACTTTCAAACACTACCACAAACCAACACACTTACCCCTACAACCACAGACAGTTATTAAACACTACCTCAACCACCACACTTGCCTCCTCAACACTACCACAACCACCACACTTACAAAACACTACTCAACCACCACACTTACCAAACACTACCACAACCACTACAACTTACTAAACACCATCAGAACCACTACACTTCCCCAACACTACACCACAACCAGAACACTTACAAACACTAACACAACCACCACACCAGTAAACACCACCACAACCACCACACTTACACTAACACTACCACAATCACCACACTTACCCCAACATTACCACAACCACCACACTTCACTAAAACACTACCTCAACCACCACACTTACCAAACACTACCACAACCACCACACCTTAACCAAACACTACAACAACCACCACACTTACCTTAACACCACAACAACAACCACCACACTTACTAAACACTCACCACAACCACCACACTTACCCCAACACAACCACAACCACCACACTTACTGAACACTACTACATCCACCACACTTACCCCAACACCACAACAACAACCACACTTCTATACCCAAACTTCCAACCACCACATTACCAATCATTCCCACAACCAACACACTTCTACCATAAACTACCACAACCACCACACACACACTACCACAACCACCACACTTACTTTCAACACACACAACCACCACACTTAATTCCCAACACTACCACAACCACCACACTTACCAAACACCACCACAACCACCACACTTACCCCAACACAACCACAACCACCACACTTACTGAACACTACCACATCCACCACACTTATCCCAACACTACAACAACAGCCACACTTACTAAACACTACCTCTCAACCACCACACCTCACACACCACAACCAACACACTTACATAAACCACCAACCACACTTACCAAACACTCACAACCACCACACTTCACTTCAACACTACCACAACCACCACACTTCACCCCAACACTACCACAACCACCACACTTACCAAACACTACCACAACCAACACACCCCACCAAACACTACCACAACCACCACACTTTCTAAACACTACCACAGCAACCACACTTACCAAAACCATCACAATCACCACACTTAACCTCCCCAACACTACCAGAACCACCACACTTACCCCAACACTACCACAAATACCACACTTACTAAACACAAACCTCAACCAAAACACTTACCCCAACACTACACACAACCACACCACACTTCCTAAACACTACCTTAACAAAACACTTACCCCAACACTACCACAACCACCACACTTACCAAACCCCCACAACCAACACATCTTACCAAACACTACAACAACCATCACACCCTACTAAACACTACCACAACAACCACACTTACTAAACACTACCACAACCACCACACTTACCAAACACTACCACAACCAGCACACTTACCAAACACTACCACAATCACCACACTTACCTCAAAACTACCAGAACCACAACACTTACCCCAACACTACCACAACTACCACACTTACTAAACACTACCTCAACATAAAATCACTTACCCCAACACTACCTCCTAACCACCACACTTACCAAACACTACCACAACAACCCACTTCCTACACCACCACAACCACCACACCTTTACCCTGAAACTACTACGACCACCACACTTATGAGACACTACCACAACCAGCACATTTCTAAACACTACCTCCCACGCAATTCTGCAACACTACCACACCACCACACTTACTAAATACTACCACAACCACTACACTTACTAAATACCACAACCTCCACACTTAATAAACACTACCACAAATCCACCACACTCACTAAACACTACCACAACCACCACACTTACTAAACACTACCACACCAACACACTTACCCCAACACTACCACAACCAGAGACAGTTACTAAACACTACCTTAACCACCACACTTACCTCAACACTACCAAACCACCACACTTACAAAACACTACCTCAACCACCACACTTACCAAACACTACCACAACCACTACAATTTACTAAACACTCCAACCACACCACATTCTACCTCAACACTACCACAACCACCACACTTACAAAAACATTACCCAACCACCACGCTTACCAAACACTACCACAACCACCACACATACATACCAAATACTACCATAAGCACCACACTTACCAAACACTACCACAACAACCATTAATTTCTAAACAAACACTACCACAACCACCACACTTTACCAAACACTATGACAACCACCACACTTACTCCCAACACTACCACAACAACCACACTTACTACAAACAATTCCACCAACCACCACTTACCAATCATTACCACAACCACCACACTTAACTCAAACCCATCACAACCACCACACTTACTGAACACTACCACAACCACCACACTTATCCCAACACTACCAAACCACCACACTTACTAAACACTACGCAGCCACGACACTCTACTAAACACTATCACAACCATCACACTTACTTAAACACTACCACAAACACCACACTACCCCAATACTACCACAAACCACCACACTTACTAAATACTACCACAAACTACACTTTCAAACACCATCAGAACCACCACACTCCCCAACACAACCACACAACCAGCACACTTTCTAAACACTACCACAACCACCACACTTACACCCAACCTACCACAACCACCACACTTACTAAACACTACCACAACCACCACACTCACTAAACACTACCACAACCACCCACTACACCCAACACTACCACAACCACCACACTTACTAAGCACCACCTCAATCACCACACTTACCAAACACTACCACAACCACCACACACCACTAAACACTACAACAACCACCAACTAATTTTTAACACTACAACAACCACTACACTTTACTAAACACTACCACAACCACCAACCTTACCTCTCAACACTACAACAACCACCACACTTACTAAACACTACCCCATCCACCACACTTACCCCAACACAACCACAAACCACCACACTTACTGAACACTACCACATCCACCACACTTACCCCAACACTACAACAACAACCACACTTACTAAACACTACTCAACCACCACACTTACCAATCATTACCACAACCAACACACTTACTCATAAACTACTACAACCACCACACTTACCAAACACTACCACAACCACCACTTACCTCAACACTACCACAACCACCACACTTACTCTAACACTACCACAACCACCACACTCTACTAAACACTATCTTAACCAAAACACATATTCCAACACTACCACAACCACCACACTTACCAAACACTACAACCACCACACTTACCAAACACTACTTCCAATCACCACATTTAGTCTCCCCAACACTACCAGAACCAACCACACCTTACCCCAACACTACACACAAATACCAGCTACTTACTAAACACTCACTCCCAACCAAAAACACTTCCTCCTCAACACTCACACAAACCACCACACTTACTAAACACTACCTTAACCAAAGACTACTCCCTGCAATACTACCACAACCACCACACTTACCAAACACTACCACAACCACACACTTACCAAACACTACCACACAACCACACCACACTTACTAAAACAACAACACAACAACCACACACTTACTAAAACACTACCACAACCACCACACCCTACCAACCACTACCACAACCACCACACTCTACCAACACTACCACAATAACCACGCTACCCCAAACTACCAGAACCACAACACTTCACTCCCCAACACTACCACAAATACCACACTTACTAAACAACACTTCAACATAAAAACACTTACTCCCAACACTACCCCCAACCACCACACTTACCAAACACTACCACAACCACCACACTCTAAGCACTACCACAACCACCACACTTCAATTCTGAAACTACTACGACCACCACACTTCATGAGATACTACCACAACCAGCACACTTACTAAACACTCACCCCACCACACGCCCCAACACTACCACAACCACCACTACACTTACCAAACACTATCACAATCACCACAGTTAATCTCAACACTACCAGAACCACCACACTCTACCTCCCAACACTACACCACAAATACCACACTTACTAAACACCAAACCAAAACACTTACTCCAACACTACTCACATCCACTGCACTACTATATACACTACCTTAACCAAAACACTTACCCCAACACTTACCACACAACCACACACTTACCAAACACTACCACAAAAACCACCTACTAAACACTACCACAACAACCACACTTCTAAACACTACCACAACCACCACACTTACCAAACACTCACAACCACCACACTTACAAACACTACCAAAATCACCACACTTACCTCAAAAACCAGAACCACAACACGCACTCCCAACACTACCACAAATACCACACTTACTAAACACTACTCAACATAAAAACACTCCTACCCCAACACTACCTCAACCACCACACTTACCAAACACTACCACAACCACCACACTTGATAAGCACTACCACAAACTAATTCTTTACCCCTGAAACTACTACAAGACCACCACACCTATGAGACATTACCACAACCAGCACACTACTAAACACTACCTCTACCACCACACGTACCCCAGCACACCAATTACTTTTCTAAATACTACCACAACCACTACACTTACTAAACACTATCACAACCACCACATACCCCAACACTACACATCCAGCGCTTATAAAACACCACACTTACACCCAACACTACAACGTACACACTTACTAAACACTACCACAACCAACATACACTCACTAATCACTACCACAACCACCACACTTACTAAACACTACCACAGCAACACCTTGCCCAACACTACCTGACACAGACAGTTGCTAAACACTACCTCAACACCACACTTACCTCAACCTCTATGCCACGCCCCACTGCGACACTACTTCAACCACCCTTACTAAAACTACACATCCTCCACTTACCCCAACACCACCACAACCATCTTGGTTACCGACACTACCACAGCCACCACACCTTGCTAAACAATACCTGCCACCGCCAATAATAAACACTACAACCAACCACCACACTTACTAAAACTACCACAACCACCACACTTTCCAACACTAGCACAATACCACACTCGCAAACACTACCACACACCGCCAATAAACACTACCACAACCACCGCACTTGCCAAACACTACCTGACAACCACCACATACCCTAACTCTACCAACCACCGCCTTGCCAAACAATACCACCAGCAAAACACTTATCAAACCTGCCCTACCACCAAGCACCACACCTATCTAACTACCACAACCACCACACTTACCAGCACTCACAACCACCACACTTACACTAACACTACCACAACCACCACGCCCCAGCAATTACCACAACCACCACACCTTACTAAACTTTACCTTCAGCCACCACACTTACCAAACCTACCACAAGCCACTTCGCGCAAACCTTCAACAACTGCCGCCCCTCAGCACTGCAACAACCACCACACTTACTTAGCACTACCACCAACCAGCCTTTACCTGAACTGCATCAACCCACCACGCACCAAGCGTTACCTCATCTACCACTTGCAACAGACCACAACCACCGCCTGAACGCTACCATCACCACACTTTTCCCTAACGCTGCCACAAAGCCACCCTTACACAAACACTAATCAACCACCACACTTACCAATCATTACCACAACCAACACGCCCAAACGCACTGCAACCGCCACATACCGAAGCACTACACACTCAACCACCACACTTGCCTCAACACTACCACAACCACCACCTGCCCCAACACTGCCACAACCTACCACATTTACTAAACCTACCTTAACCGACCTTACCCCAACACTACCACAACCTACACTTGCCAGAAACCTGCCACAGGCAACACTCTTGACACTGCAATCCACACACTTACCACAACACTACCACAACCACACATTCCTGAATGCTTCCCTCGCCACCACACCCACCAATGATACCACAACCACCAGACTTTCTAAAACTACCAGAACCACCACACTTACCAAACCTACCACATACCACACTTACCGAACGCCAACACAACCACCACCGCCCCTAAACCCTGCCACAACCAACGCACTTACCCCAACACTACCACACCACAGACAGTTGCTAAACACTGCCTCAACAACCACACTTACCTCCAGCACTACCACAACCACCCTTTACCCCAGCCACCACACGCCTAAAACTACCCACATCCTCCACTTTAACTGCACAACCACACTTACCCAAACCTACTACAACCCCCTTACTAACAATGCCTGACAACCGCCAAATAATAAACACTACAATGCCACACTTGCTAAAACTGCCACAACCACTTACACTTACCCCAACACTAGCACAACACCATACCATGACCACACTTAATAACACTACAACCACCACACTTACCAAAACACTACCACAACCACACTAACACCCTATTACCACTTGCAAACAATGCCACAACCAACACCTTATCAAACACTACCACAATGGTGTGTCATGGGAAGATCATTCAAACAATGTCACATCACTTTTTTGGTAGTTGGGTGTTGATCATCCTTGAAACGTCAGTGGGGCAATTTAGGGTGTCATAGGAGGAAGATCAGCTAAAACTAATGGCCCATCACTTTTTTGGTAGATTTTAGTGCATATAAACAGAAAATAATTTCAGTTTCAATATTTTGCATTAGTGCATTACAATTAAATAGTGAACATTGCTTTCTGACTTCATTCTTTAACAACCCAACTAACAATATTTTTTTTCTGTTTCAGATTCTGATGCATTTATAAGTTGATAATATTTGCGATGGCTGTTTGTGTCAGGACGAGGAACCAAAATCCATCCATCTCAGTCACTATTCTTGTCTAGGAGAGAGTCTTGAAGTCGGAGTTTGTTACATTGAGAGATGCTTTGAGATACGGTGTTTTAATCAGGCAACCAGTGAAAAGAACCAAAGAACTTACACAAACAAAGACATTGCCAGTGATAGCAATGCTGTCTTGGCGCAGTACACTCTGGCTAACGCTCAGTTGAAGCCTCCAGTCATAACAAGTCAGAAGAAGATTAGTGAGAGACTGCTAGCCAGTTGGGAAAAGGCAAGAGATATCTCTCTTGGGAGAGGAAACTTGCAGTTATGACAGCTTTGCCAAGCAACTGACCAGTTATTTGACATAATTACTTGCAAGTGCCCAATTGTTCTCTGTCCTGAGTTTGATGCGATCGTGACTGTAAACTGAGGCCCACATCTCCTGTATTTGCAAGCGTGAACTGAAGATTCCCAGATCGAACTGGCATTTGTCAAAGCACAGAGAGAAGACTGGCAGTATAGGGGCTCTCATGATTTCTAGCCAAGATATTCCGGAGTCCAAGAGACAGGAGGCTGCCATGAGAGACAGAAGAGGAGAAGAGTTGCTGAGGAAAGAGACTTGAGAAGGCCCAGGTGAGGTAAAAAGGCCGATGATTGGAGTCAAGCTTGATTCAGAGTTTAATGACTTCCCATGGCTGATCCGAGTGCTGACCAGAGAATCGTGACTGTCCCCAACCCAGAAAATAATGATCCCAAACCTTCCAGGATAAGATTCGAAATAGGAAAAGATATCCCGAGCATAGCTTGCCACAGTATGCGACACCACACTGGTCTCAGAGAAACTGCAGAGATAGCAACAGCTGCCTGGATTGACGGTGGTTTGATAACACCTGATGATGTTCACCTGGTGATAAATCATAACAGTAAGGAGAGCTCAGGAGAAATTTGTCAGTATCCTAGAAGAGGAGTTGATAAGGGATAAGAGAAAATGGAATCAATTGTTTGTTCTTGGATGAGAGAAGGATGACACTAAAGTGTTTCATGAAAGTTGGAGATTCTGACAAGTTGTTCCCTCCATGGTGAAGGAGGAACACTACTCTGCTGCAGTGAACCAGGAGGGAAGTATTTGTGGCATTTCACTCCAGAGAAAGATGACATCAGGTAACCAGCTGAGATAGTGGCAGATAACATTGTGAACTGGCTCAGAGAGAGAACGTAGACCAGACCCCTGCAGGCCATTGAGGGACAGCACCAACACAGGGTGGCAAGGGGTGGTCATACAGTGGATAGAGCGGAAGATTGGGAGTAGCTGGTCTGGATTGTTTGTGACCTCCACACCAACGAGTTGCCACTCAGACATCTGATCCAGGAGCTGGATGGCAAGACTCTTTCAAACAACAGATGGTCTGGTCCTCTTGGCAAGATGCTGGACTCTGCTACTGAGTTAGAAATAAACTGAGCTTTGGAAAACACAGTTCCCTCCACTCGTTGAGCTTGCACATACTGTCATTGACGACCTGAGTACTTAGGGATCTCAGCACTATGGTTACATGATTTGCAGTGCCATCAAAACTGGGGTCATGCCTGATAGACTTGCTTACCTGCAGATAGGTCCAGTCTCACATTCTAGGTGGCTCCTCAACGGCTCTCTCAGGTTCTGCAGAATTTGGGTCACTCATCAAAAACTGAAAGGGAACCAGCTTTCACAACCTGAGACTTGTTGTCCATCTATCGGAGTGTCTACTTGCCAAATTGGTTCAACACCAAGTCAAGTTAGATTATAGGCTTTTGTGTGCAGCAAGTGAGCGAGGCCAGCAGTCACGTGTACAGCCAGGGAGGAGGAAGGCTACATCCGGTGGTTCAGCAGGGGAGGTGATGAGTAGAAACAGAAGCAAGGAAAGACATGTTCTCTAGGTGTGCAAACACCTGGTCGTGAGTTAAAACCGGTTTTGTATTTTATATTTTTTGGTTTTCTAAAGGAATATTAAATTTAATAAATGTGTCAAGATCATTCGTTTCACTTATTCTGGGATCATTTTCATCTAATAAATTAACCTGATACATTTACTTTTACTTAAATAAGCTTATTTAGTGGTAATGGGTAAAAGGGTGGGGAATAATGAATTTATAGGATTTCAAGTTGTAATTACTTAGCAAAATGAAAGCTCAAATCTGAAGATATCACATGATTCTGCACATAGAACTCATCATTAATACCATGGCGTTTTTCAAACTCGTAACTGCTCATTATGGCACACCCTAGTGGGGCATTTCTGAGACCTATGACCAAAAGGCATTCGCAGAACTCAACATGGCCCAAAGGTGCTAAAGCAGTAGCCTTCAGG
>NW_024715845.1:0-2068 GCF_018991925.1 Homarus americanus | reverse complement strand
TCAAAAGTGTAAGTTATATTGATTTACCTGTACAGTACCTATATATTTCAGTAGGAAATACAGGTTACAGAATTTCATCCCCCCTCCCCAAAATAAATAAATAAAGAAATATATATATATATATATATATATATATATATATATATATATATATATATATATATATATATATATATATATATATATATATATATATATATATATATATATATATATATATATATATATATATATATATATATATATATATATATATATATATATATATATACCGATATCACGCCTATAAGACGAAATTTGAACATTAAAAAAATCTGCCCAAAGTTAGGGGGTCGTCTAAACCACCAAGTTTAAAATTCTTACCTCTTAAATATTGTGGTTTAGTGTGTCAAGAGTGGTGATGAAAACATCGTAAGCCACTCACAAGGTCTTACCACTAATTATTTTATACTGAAACTTACGTTTGGCAAGCTGGATTCAAATTAAGATTACCGGTATATTAAAATAATAAAAATGTATTATAAACCTGTCTAACATACCGTAAAAGAGATTTATACCCCTGTAATAAACACAGCTATCATCACACACCCCTCCCCACGCCCCCCCCATTTGCCAGTGAGGAGACAAGAAAGGAAAAGTGCATTAATTCTTGAAACTATCGACGGTTAATTACAGACGCTCAAGTGACGTCACTAGTGTTTACACTACACCAGCTGGTAATATTTGATGCCATTACTTGAAGTGAATTGGCCTTATTTTAAGTAACTAACTATAAATAAATACAAAAATTAAAAAAAAAGATCAAAACTGAGAAATAATATACTGTATGTATGTTGTGTTGTCAAAGTAAGAGGAACAATTGTGTAAGTACGTAATATTTTTTCACTCAAATCCTAATGAAACACTACTGGAGAACATTCCTTTGTCGCAAAACAGTTTATAAATTAAAGAAAATAATTACAGTGTGTTTAATATATTACAGTATATTATAAATAAATAAATAAAACAAATAATTCGGTAAATTTATTTAAAGTAAATGGAAAATAAGCAAACATGTTATTTACCAAGACCCTTCCGTCTGGCTCAGGGTGAGATGTAGGGGAGATAAAGAAGGCTATTTATAGCCCATCAGAAGTGGCTAGTACCCTAATGCACCATAAATAATTCATTGAACATTCATTTTTTGTACATAGTATATTCAGTATATATATATATATATATATATATATATATATATATATATATATATATATATATATATATATATATATATATATGTGTAATAAATGTATGTAGTAAGTACATACTGGTAACCTTTTTCACTCAAATCCTAATGAAACATCACAATTAGAATACGGTGGTTGCTGTTGAACCACATGTTGTATAAATAGTCACACCACCCAGACGAGGGAACACTCCCACCACGCTTCAGTGACGTCACTAGTGTTTACACTACACCAGCGGGTATAATTTGATGACATTACTTGAAGTGAATTGGCCTTATTTTAAAAAATCAAGGATGGTTGGTAAAGGACTACTGAGTCAGTGGGTAAGTGTCACATTTGGGGTACTGGTCTTATACAGCAAATAGAGCTCAAAAGCTACTTTTTAAATGGAAATTTGGGGGGGGCGTCTTATGCACCCCGCCGCCTTATAGGCCGTGATATACGGTATATATATTTCATGTAAATCCACAATGACAACGTGATAAGATATTTGGATAAAACACGGAAGATGGAAACAACGAGTCTTGAATAAAACGTAAAGCCAAGGTAATCGTTGCTCCATCTTCCCGTGATTTATATATATATATATATATATATATATATATATATATATATATATATATATATATATATATATATATATATATATATATATATATATATATATATATATATATATATATATATATATATATATATATATATATATATATATATATATATATATATATATATATATATATATATATATATATATATATATATATATATATATATATATATATATATATATATATATATATATATATATATATATATATATATATATATATTATTATATA
>NW_024715844.1:0-9360 GCF_018991925.1 Homarus americanus | reverse complement strand
CCAGGTACCTCCGGCCTCCAGGCACCTTTGAGACTCCCAGGTACTTCCACACACACTCCTAGCCTTGTAGGTCACATGACTCTCCCAGGTAACCTCTGATACTCCCAGGTACACCTCTGACTCCCAGGTACACCTCCGAGCACTCCTGGTACCCCAGCAATCCCGTGTCCAGACACTCCTGGTTCTCCCCTGACACTCCCAGGCCTCCAGCATTCCCAGGTACACTTCTCACTCCAAGGTACACCTCGCTCCGGGTACACCTCTGACACTCCCAGGTGCACCTCTGCGCTCCCAGACCACACCTCCCTCCCAGGTACACCTCACACTCCCAGGTACACCTCCCCACCTCCCAGGTAACCTCTGACCTCCCAGGTACCTCTGACCTCCCAGGTACATCCTCCTGGCTTCTCCAGGACTCACTGGCCTCCTGTGTACCTCCGACCTCCCAGGTACCTCTGCCTCCCAGGTACACCTCTGACCTCCCAGGTACACCTCAGATCTCCCAGGTACACCTTGTCTCCCAGGTACTCCCCCAGCATTCCTGGTACCTCTGACCTCCCAGGTACACCGCTCACACTGCCAGGTCCCTCTGACACTCCACACCTCCGACACTCCCAGGTACACCTGACCTCCTGGTGCCTCTGACACTCCAGGTTCACCTCAGACACTCCTGGTTCTCCCCTGACACTCCCAGGTACACCTCCGACATTCCCAGGTACACTCTCGCACTCCAGGTACACCTCCGACCTCCCAGGTACACCTCTGACACTCCCAGGTACACCACTGACACTCCCAGGTACACCTCAGACACTCCCAGGTACACCTCTGACACTCCCAGATACTCCTCTAATGCTCCCAGGTACTCCTCTGACACTCCCAGGTACAACACTTACACTCCCAGGTACACCTCTGACACTCCCAGGTACACCTCTGACACTCCCAGGTACACCTCTGACAATCCCAGGTACACCTCTGATACTCCCAGGTACACCTTTGACACTCCCAGGTACTCCACTGAAATTCCCTGTTACACCTCTGACACTCCCAGGTACAACGCTGACACTGCCAGGTCCACCTCCGACACTCCCAAGTACACCTCCGACACTCCCAGGTACACTTCTCACACCCCCAGGTACACCTCCGACACTCCCAGGTAAACCTTTGACACTCCCAGGTACACCTCTGACACTCCAAGGTACACCTCTGACACTCCCAGGTACACCTCTCACACTCCCAAGTACTCCACTGACATTCACTGGTACACTTCTGACACTCCCAGGTACATGTCCGACACTCCCACATACACCTCTGACACTCCCAGGTACATCTCTGACACTCCCAGGTACACCTCTAACACTGCCAGGTACACCTCTGACAATCCCAGGTACTCCTGTGACACTCCCACGTACACCTCCGACACTCCCAGGTACATCTCTGCCAGGTACACCTTTGACACTCCCAAGTACTCCACTGACATTCCCTGGTACACTTCTGACACTCCCAGGTACACGTCCGACACTCCCAGATACACCTCTGACACTGCCAGGTCCACCTCCGACACTCCAAGTACCTCAACACTCCCAGGTACCCCTTCCTACACCCCAAATTTTTACTGGACTTGCTCTGAGTACACCTCTGACACTCCCCAGGTGCCTGCAGCACTCAAGGTGCACACCTCTGTACTCCCTGGTACACCTCTCACACTCCCAAGTACTCCACTGACATTCCCTGGTACACGTCTGACACTCCCAGGTACATGTCCGACACTCCCAGATACACCTTTGACAATCCCAGGTACTCCTGCGACACTCCCAGGTACACCCCCGACACTCCCAGGTACACCTCTGCAAGGTACACCTCTTACACTCCCAAGTACTCCACTGACATTCCCTGGTACACTTCTGATACTCCCAGGTACACGTCCGACACTCCCAGATACACCTCTGACACTCCTAGGTACATCTTTGACACTCCCAGGTACACCTCGAACACTGCCAGGTACAGCTCTGACAATCCCAGGTACTCCTGTGACACTCCCAGGTACACCTCCGACACTCCCAGGTACACCTCTGACACCCCCAGGTACACCTCCGATAATCCCAGGTACACCTCTGATACTCCCAGGTACACCTTTGAGACTCCCAGGTACTTCACTGACACTCCCTGGTACTCCTCTGACACTCCCTGGTTCACTTCTGAGACTCCCAGGTACACCTCTGACTATCCTTGGTACACCTCCGATATTCTCAGGTACACCTCCGATATTCCCAGGTACATCTCCGATACTCCCAGGTACACTTTTGAGACTCCCAGGTACTTCACTGACACTCCCTGGTATACCCCTGACATTCCCATGTACACCTCTGACTCTCCCAGGTACACCTCTGATACTCCCAGGTACACCTCTGACACTCCCAGGTCCGCCTCCGACACCCCCATGTACAACTCCGACACTCCCAGGTACTCCACTCACATTCCCTGGTACACCTCTGACACTCTCAGGTACACCGCTGACACTGTCAGGTACACATCCGACACTCCCAAGTACACCTCTGACAATCCCAGGTACTCCTGTGACACTCCCAGGTACACCTCCGACACTCCCAGGTACACTTCTGCCAGGTACACCTCTGACACTCCCAAGTACTCCACTGACATTCCCTGGTACACTTCTGACACTCCCAGGTACACGTCCGACACTCCATGTACACCTCCGGCTGCTCCTGGTTCCCAGCCTCCCAGGTACTCCACTGACACTCCTGGTACAACCCCTGACACTCCGAGGTACACCTCTGACACTCCGGTACACCTCTGACACTCCCAGGTACACCTCAGACACTCCCAGGTACACCCAGATATTCCCAGATAAACCGACACTCCCAGGTACCTCAGACACTCCTAGGCACACCTCTGACCTCCCAGGTACACCGCTGAGCCTGCCAGGTACACCTCTGATCCATGACACCTCTGACCTCCCAGGTACCTCCTGACACTCCCAAGGTACCCCTGGCCTCCCAGGTGCTCCTCCGACACTCCCAGGTACATCTCCGACCTCCCAGGTACACTTCTTACACTCCAGGTACCTCCGACACTCCCAGGTACACCTCTGATACTCCCAGGTCACCTTGACCTCCAGGTGCTCACTGACATTCCTGGTACCTCTGCCTCCCAGGTACCCGCTCAGCACTGGGTCCACCTCCGACACTCCCAAGTACACCTCCGACACTCCCAGGTACACTTCTGACCTCCCGGGTACACCTCTGACACTCCCAGGTACCTCAGACACTCCTGGTTCTCCTGACCTCCCAGGTACACCTCCAGACATTCCCAGGCACTTCTCACACTCTCAGGTAAACCTCCGACACTCCCAGGTACACCTCTGACCTCCCAGGTACACCTCTGACACTCCCAGGTACACCTCTGACCTCCCAGTGCCTCTGACACTCCAGGTACATCTCTGACACTCCCAGGTACTCCACTGACACTCTCAGGTAAACCTCCGATACTCAAGGTACACCTCTGACCTCCCAGGTACACCTCGGCACTCCTGGTACACCTCTGACACTCCCAGGTACACCTCAGAAACTCCTGGTACCTCTGAGCCTCCCAGGTACACCTCTTTCACTCCTAGTTGTCCCCAACTCTCCTAGGTCCTCAGACACTCCCAGGTACCTCAGACACTCCCAGGTACACCTCTGACAGTACCTGGAACACCTCAATTACTTCTGGGTGCACTCACCTCAGAGGTACCCTCTCACACTCCCAGGTGCTCCTGTGACCTCCTTGGTGCTTCTCTGGCACTCCCAGGCACCTCAGATACTCCCAGGTACCTCAGACCTCCCAGGCACACCTCTGGCCTCCCAGGTAAAGCCATGACCTCCCAGGTACACCTCTAACACTCCCAAGTACTCCTGACCTCCTGGTACACCCCTAGCCTCAGGTACCTCGACACTCCATGTACACCTCCGACACTCCCAGGTACAGCTCTGGCACCAGGTACTCCACTGACCTCCCTGGTACAACCTGACACTCCAGGTACACCTCTGACCTCCCAGGTAACTTCTGACACTCTCATGTACACCTCAGACACTCCCAGGTACACCCAGATATTCCCAGATACACCCAGACACTCCAGTACCTCTGACCTCCCAGGTACACCTCCGGCACTCAGGTGCCTCTGACTCCCTTCTCAACCTCCCAATTATCCCCCTGACATTCCTGGTACACTTCTCACCTCCCAGGTACCGTCCGACACTCCCAGGTACACCTCTGACACATCCAGGCCATCTGTGACTCCCAGGTACACCTCCGGCACTCCCAGGTACACCTCCGACACTCCCAGGTACACTTCTGACCTCCCAGGTACTCCCTGGCATTCCTGGTGCACCTCTGGCCTCCCAGGTACACCGCTGACACTGCCAGGTCCACCTCCGACACTCCCAAGTACACCTCCGACATTCCCAGGTGCACTTCTCCTACCTCCCAGGTCCCTCTGACACTCCAAGGTACACCTCGACACTCCCAGGTACACCTCTGAGCCTCCCAGGTACACCTCTGACACTCCCAGGTACACCTCTGACCTCCAAAGTACACCTCTGACCTCCCAGGTGCACCTCCAACACTCCAGGTACACCTCCGACACTCCCAGGTACCTTCTTACACTCCCAGGTGCCTCCGACCTCCCAGGTGCACCTCTGACCTCCCAGGTACACCTCCTGACATTCCCAGGTACACCTCTGACACTCCAGGTACCTCTGACACTCCCAGGTACCTTTGACACTCCCAGGCCTCACTCTCCCTGGTACACCTCTGACATTCTCAGGTACCGCTGACACTGTCAGGTACATCCACGACACTCCCAAGTACACCTCTGACACTCCCAGGTACACTTCTGATACTCCCTGGTACCTCTGACTTGCTCCCAGGTTCTCAGACCTCCTGGTTCTCCCCCAAGCACTCCAGGTACCTCTGGCATTCCTGGGCACTTCTCCTCCCAGGTGCACCTCCGACACTCCCAGGTACACCTCTGACACTCCCAGGTACACCTCTGACAATCCCAGGTACACCTCTGCCTCCCAGGTGCCTCAGCCTCCCAGACATCTCTGACCTCCAGGTGCTCCACACACACTCCCAGGTACCTCCGACCTCCAGGTACACCTGACCTCCCAGGTACACCTCTGGTACTCCCAGGCCTCCTGACACTCCCAGGTACACCTCTGATCCAGGTACCTCTGACACTCCCAGGTACTCCACTGACATTCAAATTACACCTCTGACCTTGGGTACACCGCTGACACTGCCAGGTCCACCTCCGACACTCCAGGTACACCTCCGGCACTCTCAGGTACCTCCTCACAACTCAGGTCACCTGCGACACTCCCAGGTACCACCTCAGTTATTTCCGATAATCCCAGGTACACCTCTGATACTCCCAGGTATCAGAGACTCCCAGGTACTCCACTGACACCCCAGGTACACCTCCTGCTCCCAGGTACACCTCCGACACTCCCAGGTACCTCTGACACCCCAGGTACCTCCTCTGTGACCTCCCTGGTGCTTCTCTGACACTCCCAGGTACTCCTCAGACCTCCCAGGTACACCTCTGACCTCAGGTACAGCGACACCCTGTGCCACCTCCGACCTCCCAGGGACACCTCTGATACTCCATTGCACCTCACACACACTCCCAGGTACACCCAGATACTCCAGGTACACCCCAGACACTCCAGTACACGCAAACACTCCATGTACACCTCTGGCCTGTTTGCGTCGACACTCCACAGATACACCTCGGCGCCCGTTACATCAGCCTCAGGTACACCTCTGACCTCCAGGTAAACCTCTGACGCTCCCAGGTACACCTCTGACACTTCCAGGTGCACCTCTGACCTCTAGGTGCTCACCTGTCACTCCCTGATGCCACCTCTAACACTCCCGGGTGCCAGCACTCCTGGGTACACCGCTGACACTGACAGTTACACTCAGACGCTGCCAGGTACACCTTAGACATTGCCAGGTACACCTCAGACACTCAGGTACAACTCAGACGCTCAAAGGTGCACCTCTGACCTCCCAAGTGCACCTCTGACCTCCTGGAGCACACCTCGGCCTCCAGGTACCGCTAGACCTCCCAGGTACCTCTGACACTCCAGGTACACATGACCTCCAGGTACACCTCCCCACTCCAGGTACGCACGACACTCCAGGTACTCCACTGACATTTCCTGGTACCGTCGGCGCTCCGGGTAATACCTCTGACCTCCAGGTACACCTTGACGCTCCAGATTGCTCAATGACGTTCCCTGGTTACCTCTGACCGCTCCTGGGTACGTCCGACACTCCTGTACCTCCAGGTACATCTCTGACACTCCCAGGTACACACTCAGGTACACCTGACCTCCCAGGTACACACCTCTGACACTCCCAGGTACACTCTGACTCTGGTGCTCCTCTGTCACTCCCCTGGTACACCTCTAACACTCCAGGTGCACCGCTGACACTCCTAGGTACACCGCTGACGCAGCAGTTACACCTCACACTGCCGGTGCAACCAGACATTGCCAGGTACACCTCGACCTCCAGGTACATCAGACCTCAAGGTGCGCCTCGACACTCCCAAATTGCACCTCGCACTCCCTAGGCACACCTCCGGCGCCCAGGTACGCTGAACCTCCCGTTTACAACTGACCTCCAGGTACACCTCTGACACTAAAAAATCATAAAAATGAAAAAAAAAAATAAAAATAAAAAAAAAAAAAAATGATAAAAAAAAGTTAAATAGATGACAAAAAAAAATTCTAACCCTAACCCTGACCTAACCTAACCTAACCCCTAATAACCTAACCTAACCTAACCTAACCTAGCCTAACCAACAATCCTCCCAAAGGAAAAAGTGAACCAACCAACCTGCTAACAACCACTTTTTTAAAAATCACTACCTACAAGCCTCCTCCAAACCCAACAGTTAACTACCGGCAAAAAAATAAAAAAAAAAAATAAAAAAACTGAAAAATGAAAAAAAATCAAAAACTAAAAAAAAAATAGAAAAAAAAATCAAAAACTAAAAATGAAAAAAAAAATGAAAAAACTAAAAAAAAAATGAAAAAAAATGAAAAAACTAAAAAAAATCAATGTAAAAAAATGAAAAAAATCAAAAACTAAAAAAAAAATGGAAAAAATCTTCAAAATGATAAAAAAGTTAAACCAGATGACAAAAAAAAAAAAAAAATTCTAACCTGGCCTAACCTAACCTAATACAACCTAACCCAGCCTTCTTCTTCTTCTAACAACAATCCTCCCAAAGAGGGAAAATTGAACCAACTGACATCACTCACAACCACTTTTAAAATCACTACCTAAGCCTCCTCCCAAACAACAATTCAACTACCCGAAAAACTAAAAAAAAAAAAAATGAAAAAAAAAAATAAAAAAAACTAAAAAAAAAAAAAAATAGAAAAAATAAAAAAACTAAAAAATGGAAAAAATAAAACTAAAAAAACAAAAAATAAAAATACAAAAAATGAAAAAAATGGAAAAACTAAAAAAATAAAAAATAAAAACTAAAGATAGTGAAATCAAAAACTAAAGTGAAAATCAAAACTAAAAAAAAAAAAATAAAAAAAAGTTAAACCAAATGACAAAAAAAAAAATTCTAACCTAATAACTAACCTAACCTAACCTAACCTAACCTAACTTAACCTAACCTAACCAAACGTAACCCTAACCCTAACCTAACCTAACTAACCTAACTAACCTAACTAACCTAACCTAACCTAACCCTAACCTAACCAACAACAATCCTCCAAAATGAACAACCAACCTCACTCACAACCACTTTTAAAATCACTACCTACAAGCCTCTCCCAAACCCAACAAATCAACTACCCGAAAAACTAAAAAAAAAAAATGCTAACCCAACCCAATCCCAACCTAACCTAACTCAACAATCCTCCCAAAGGGAAAAGTGAACCAACCCAACCTCACTCACAACCACTTTTAAAAATCACTACCTACAAGCCTCCCAAACCCAACAATCCAACTAACCTGAAAACTAAAAAGAAAAAATCAAAAAAAAAAAATGAAAAATAAAACAAAAAATGAAATCAAAAACCAAAATGAAAACAAAACTAAAAAAACGAAAAAAATAAAAACTAAAAATGAAAAAAATCAAAACTAAAATGAAAAAAATAAAACTAAAAAAATGATAAAAAGTTAAACCAATGACAAAAAAAATTTAACTCAACCTAACTTAACCTAACTAACCTAACTTAACTTAACCTAACCTAATCTAACCTAACCTAACCTAACCTAACACCTCCCAAAGGAAAAGTGAACCAACCCAACCTCACCTAACCACTTTTAAAAATCACTACCTACAAGCTTCCTCCAAACCCAACAATCCAACTACATCCGAAAACTAAAATGAAAAATAAAAACTAAAAATGAAAATAAAAACTAAAAAATGATAAAAAGTAAACCAAATGACAAAATTATAATCTAACCTAACTTAACCTAATCCTAACCTAACTTAACCTAACCTTAACCTAACCTAACTTAACCTAACCTAACTCATCTAATCCCAACCTAATCCTTAACCCAACAATCCTCCCAAAGGAAAAGTGAACCAACCCAACCTCACTCACAACCACTTTTAAAAATCATCACCTACAAGCCTCCCAAACCCAACAACCAACTACCCGAAAACCAAAAGAAAAATCAAAAACTAAAATGAAAAATCAAAAACTAAAAATGATAAAAAAGTTAAACCAAATGACAAAATTTAATCAACTAACCTAACCTAACCTATCTAACCTTAACCTAACCTAACCTTAACCTTAACCTAACCTAACCTAACCTAATCCTAACTTAACCCAACAATCCTCCAAAGGAAAAGTGAACCAACCCAACCTCACTCACAACCACTTTTAAAATCACTACCTACAAGCCCTCCCAAACCCAACAATCCAACTAACCTGAAAACTAAAAATGAAAAAATCAAAAACTAAAATGAAAAAATAAAAACTAAAATGAAAAATCAAAACTAAAAAAATGATAAAAAAGTTAAACCAAATGACAAAAATTTAACCTAACCTAACCTAACTTAACCTAACCTAACCTAACCTTAACCTAACCTAACCTAACCTAACCTAACCCAACTTAACCTAACCTAACCTAACCTTAACCTAACCTTAACCTAACAATCCTCCAAAGGAAAAGTGAACCAACCTAACCTCACTCACAACCACTTTTAAAAATCACTACCTACAGCCTCCTCAAACCCAACAATTCAACTACCCGAAAAACTAAAAAAAAAAATGAAAAATCAAAACTAAAATGAAAAAATCAAAAAAACTAAAAAAA
>NW_024715843.1:0-11859 GCF_018991925.1 Homarus americanus | reverse complement strand
AGTTTCAGTGGACCTATCTTCTTGCCTTCTAATCTCTTACTTTCCTTCTCCTGCCTTTCTTTCTCTTTCTCTCCTCTTCCTCCATCTCCACCAATGTTTATCTCTCCACCCTCCTCCCTTCCCCCTTCTTCTTCTTTTACCTTTCTTATTCGTCTCCTCCTCCTCTCCTCTCCTCTCCTTCCTCCTCCTCCTCCTCCTGGCAGACAGAGGACCTCCCTGGTGGTGTCATTAAGATGCTTTATAGATGGATCTAGACCACCTCCTTCTCTCCCTCCTTCACCCTATATTCCTCCCTCCTTCACCCTATATTCCTCCCTCCTTCACCCTATATTCCTCCCTCCTTCACCCTATATTCCTCCCTCCTTCACCCTATATCCCTCCCTCCTATTAATGACTACAATATGTCCATGAGTCCGTCCGCGTGTATGGCCGTCAACTTACACTCTTCCCTCACCTCTTATCTTCCTTATCCCTTATTCTCCTTTATTCTTTTTTCTCTTTTACGTCGTTCTCCTTCCTACCCTTCTACCTCCTTCCCATCTCCTTCCTTCTCTACCTTTCACCTTTCTCTCCTCTCTCTCTTTCTCCCTCTATATCTCTCTTTTACCCTCCATACCCCCCACTCCATCCCCCTTCCCCTTCCTTCATCCCCCTTCCCTTCCCCCCCACTCCACCCCTCCTTCCCCCACTCCATCCCCCTTCCCCTTCCTTCATCCCTTCCCCTTCACCCACTCCATCCTCCCTTCCCACCCATCCCCTTCCTCCACTCCATCCTCCCCCACATCCATCCCTCCCCCCCACTCCATCCCTACCTGACTGACACCATGGGGGCTTATGCATCTCTCCACCCCCCTCGTCACACACACACACCACCAATAACCTGCACCAGGAACCAGTTTAATAACCAGACTCCCGCAAGGACCTGGTATCAAACCCTGAGGACTCTAGCGGCGTGGACCCTGTCAGTGGTATTTCCTCTCGCCCACCTCCCACTTTCGCTTTTTCTCCTCCCTTCTTTATCACCCTCCTCTCTTCCTTTTCACTTTCTCCCTCTCACTCTTTCTCTCTCCTCTCTTTTCTTTCCCTCTCACAATTTTCATCACATTCTCTCTACACATAGGTGGCCACAAATACACACAGGTGGCCACAACTACACATAGGTGGCCACGGCTACACACAGGTGGTCACAACTACACATAGATGGCCACAACTACACAGAGGTGGCCACAACTACACACAGGTGACCAAAACAACATACAGGTGGCCACAATACACACAGGTGGCCACAACAACACACAGGTGGCCACAACTACACACATTTAGGCAATATTCTACCTGGTCTCACCATAATAACACAGTAAACATACTGAAACATACACAATCAGGTATGACTAAGTACACACACACACACACGCACACACACACACAGAGGTAAACCAATAAAAGGCCATTTTGTTAGGTTGAACATCTCAGTTAAGCCCACAAAGCTATCATTTCCACAGCTACAACACCAAACTACGACAGCTATACAGATGTGTGTGATCCTCAAAGCTAATAATCTACAACACTACACAACAACGTAAAAATATTGATCTTACAAAGCTAATGTTGACGCCAAAATTATTATTTACGGAAAGCTTTTATTAACTCAGCTAATAACACAACATAAAGCTAACCGGAGCAAGAAAAAAGTTACCTTAATGCTATACTTGTTCATGAATAGTCCATAGGTATGACCCACAATGACCGCCATCGGGAGATAATCCACCGTAAATCCGCTTCTAGTCTTTACGAACGGACCTTATCCATCACCTCTCACGAACACACCCGGATTAACGTGGATTCTACCTCCTCATATCGTAATACAAACAGGGCGTTACATTAGGGGTATTGTTATACCATCAATTATACAACCATGGATTAAATTATATCAAGGTTATGATTATAGGACGATATACCGTATATAATCATCAACGCCCTTACGCTATATCGCCGCTTGGATTATTGTTATATCACCAGTTATAGCGATATATGAGCCTACGTTATAGAAGAACCTTATTGAGTTATACTGTTATAAATTCAGCCCGGGTTCCTTTAAGGGGGGCGAATAGGGGCGAGCGCCTGGGGTCTCATATGTGTGGGACTTGGTGCACCAGACCCAATGACCCGGACACTCACAGGGTTGCTCTGACCGCTTAATCTGACTCCATAATCCATTGCACTCCACGCCCACACAGCCAGCCACCAGGGTCAGTGAGACAAGGTTGTGTGCTGTCCTGTGAGCTGTGAGTACAGACTGTACTCACCCCTAAAGATGTGAATTACACGAGAGCGCTTGGGAACTTCCTGCTTTCTTGTTTCCTTGTGGTTATCAGCATATACCTGGATCACGCGCACCTACAGTGATTTACTTGCATATATATATATAATGTTTTTGTTTGTTTTTCTGGGGCCCCGCAGTTGCCCCGCACCCTCCTAGGGACGGCCCTGGCTATTATAATCTTATATAGGAGTGTAATAGGTTTAAAATTTATATCATGAGAGAGAGAGAGAGGTCAATCTCTACGTCCTTCCTCTTCCCTTAATCCTTCACTTTCTCACCTTTCCTTCACTGTCCCAGAGTCCTCAGTTCTTACTCAATTTGCTAATTTCAATTTCAATTGTTTATTCCTTTTGATAGGAGGAAGTGATCCAGTACACACTAGGTACCCCTGTACAATGACACCAGAATCATCTGGCAAGTGTGAAAAGTATATACAGTATAAATATTATAAAGGGGCTTACTAAAGCCTAAGGAAGGAAGGATATTCCTTGAACACATAATCAATATTATTTACAAAATATCTGGCCAGTATTGGGAGGATCATCGTGTCTCCGTCAGGGGGTCGTGGAGTGGTGGTCCAGCAGGCGTCACGGAAGCGTTGTGTGCTGGGACATCTTAGGAGGTAGTGAATAAGGGTGCGGCTGTCGGGTCTTCTGCATAACGCACAAGAGCGTTGCTCAGGGGATGCGGGGATACCAATCTCCCAAGCAAAGTCATACCCAATGATGATACGGGCAGCAATCACGTCCCCTTCCAAGGACCCCTTTCTTCCTGCAGACATACGAGAGGTCAGGAAGTTTACGGAGGAGTTCTTACTCTTCCTTTTACTTCTCCCATCGTTCTCCTCTCTCTCTCTCTCTCTCTCTCTCTCTCTCTCTCTCTCTCTCTCCACCTTCCACTTCTGTAAGCTCTCCTCTCCTTCTCACCCCCCTCTTCCATCGCGCCCTCTCTCTTTTCCCTCTCACCCTATCCCCTCCCTCTCACCCCTCTCCTACATTCCTGGGTCAAGGCGCCTGAGGTGGACATCTCCCGAGGTTAATTATGTGAAAATTCTTGTGAGAACTGAAGTGGGGGAAGCTGATGGGAGGAGGCACCAGGGGAGTGTAAGGGAGGCAGGGAGATGGGAGGGAGGCGGGGGGGAGTGGGGAGAGAGGAGGCAGGAGTGGGAGGAGAGGAGGCAGGGGGGTGGAAGGAGGGAGGCAGGGGAGTGGAGGCAGAGTGGGAGGAGAGGCGGGAGTGGGAGGCAGGGGGAGTGGGAGGAGAGGGAGGCAGAGTGGGAGGAGAGGGAGGCGGGGAGTGGGAGGAGAGGGAGAGGGGCAGGGGGGAGTGGGGAGGGAGGCAGGGAGTGGGAGGGAGAGGGAGGCAGGGGGACTGGGAGGAGAGGGAGGCAGAATGGGAGGAGGGAGGCCAGGGGACTGGGGAGGGAGGCAGGGGGTGGGAGGAGAGGGAGGCTGGGAGTGGGAGAGGGAGGCTGGGAGGTGGGAGGAGGGAGGCGGGGGAGTGGGAGGAGAGGGAGGCAGAAGGAGTGGGAGGCAGGGGAGTGGGAGGAGAGGGAGGCAGGGGAGTGGGGGAGGAGAGGGAGGCAGGGGGAGTGGGAGGAGAGGGAGGCTGGGAGTGGGAGGAGAGGGAGGCTGGGAGGAGAGGGAGGCTGGAAGAGTGGGGGGAGGCTGGGAGAGTGGAGGGAGAAGGAAGTCATTATACTCAAGGAGTTAAGTCATTATACTCAAGGGGCAAGGCATTATACTCAAGGGGTTAAAACATCATACTCAAGGGGTTAAGTCATTATACTCAAGGGGCTAAGTCATTATACTCAAGGGGTTAAGACATCATACTCAAGGGGTTAAGTCATTATACTTAACGGGTTAAGTCATTATACTCAAGGGGTTAAGACATCATTCTCAAGGGGTTAAGACATCATTCTCAAGGGGTTAAGACATCATACTCAAGGGGCTAAATCATTATACTCACGGGGTTAAGTCATTATACTCAAGGGGTTAGGACATCATACTCAAGGGGTTAAGTCATTTTACTTAACGGGTTAAGTCATTATACTCAAGGAGTTAAGTCATTATACTCAAAGGGTTAAATCATTATACTCAAGGGGCTAAGTCATTATACTCAAGGGGTTAAGACATCATACTCAAGGAGTTAAGTCATTATGCTTAACGGATTAAAGCATTATACTCAAGGGGTTAAGACATCATACTCAAGGAGTTAAGTCATTATACTCAAAGGGTTAAATCATTATACTCAAGGGGCTAAGTCATTATACTCAAGGGGTTAAGTCATTATACTCAAAGAGTTAATTCATTATACTCAAGGGGTTGTCATTATACTTAAGGGGTTTGGTCATTATACTCAAGGGGTTAGGTCATTATACTGAAGGGGTTAAGTCATTATACTCAAGGGGTTAAGTCATTATACTCAAATGGTTGTCATTATACTCAAGGAGTTAAGTCATTATACTCAAGGGGGTTAAGTCCTTATACTCAAGGGGTTAAGACATCACACTCAATGGGTTGTCATTATACTCAATGGGTTAAGTCATTATACTCAAGTTGGCTAAGCCATTATACTCAAGGGGTTAAGTCATTATACTCAAGTTGGCTAAGTCATTATACTCCAGGTGGTAAGTCATTATACTCAATGGGGTTAAGTCATTATACTCAGAGGGTTAAGTCATTATACTCAAAGGGTTAAGTATTATACTCAAGGGGTTAAGTCATTATACTCAAGGGGTTAAGTTATTATACTCAAGGGGTTAAGACCACGAGGTTAAGTAATTATACTCAAGCGGTTAAGACATCATACTTAAAGGGGTAAAGTCATCATACTCAAGGGTTAAGTCATTATACTCAAGGGTTGAGTTATTATACACAAGGGTTAAGACCACGAGGTTAAGTCATTATACTCAAGCGGTTAAGACATCATACTTAAAGGGGTTAAGTCATTATACTCAAGGGTTAAAACATCATACTTAAAGGGTAAAGTCATCATACTCAAACCTCAACCTATCGTTCATTTTCTATACCTTAAAGTCACACCTGAGTCTCACGTCACCATTATACATACAAATGAATCGTAGCATATCTCAGCTAATGATATAACATCTAACCTAACTAACCTAACCTAACCTAACCTAACCTAACCTAACTAACCTAATCTAATCTGAAGGCTTGGTTTTCCTATTCATTTCTTCCTCCATATTATCTGTGTTAATTGTTTCATCCTAGAATATGAAGGTTTTGCAGGAAGGTGGAGGGGGATGGAGGAGTGGAAGAGGTTAGGGAGGGACTGAATTATTGGCATTTTTAGGGTGTCGATTCTTCCATGCAATAATACACAGTTATCAATCTATGGTGCAGCATAGGTCACGACACAGAGGTCACGACACAGAGGTCACGACACAGGGTCATAAACCGTACATTATGGGGTCAACTGTGTTATTATACCTGGAAGTAAGGGACCTATAGTAATAGCATCAAATCCTTTCTTCAAATAGTTAAGACATATTTGAAGACATTATCGTCTGCATGTCTGGCGCCAATAGTGATAACTAATACTCTATTTAATATAATCAAAGCGGTTTACGTGTTTCTATTGACCACTGATGCATATAAGAGCAAAATTTATTAGTTAGTTCTGCGCGTTTTTTTACTATTCGTTCAAGTTCTCAACCTAAAACACCTTCCTTATGACACTGTTCTATATATTACCTATTATGGTTATATAAATATTTTTTTTTTGGCATGATGAATAATTTTAAATACATTACAGTGAAGGAGTGGACAGTATTTTATAGCGATGGCTGGCAACTTAGTGGTGGCGTGACGTCATATAGGTGTTAGGGAGTTTAAACGTCAGGTGAAATAAGCTGGGATACTAATTAATCTAAAGAACATAAGAACATAAGTATGGAGAAACTCAGCGGGCCTATTGGCATACTGGGCAGTCCTGTTTACACCCAACCCTATTGCTCATTATAAGCATCAACCTATGTTTGAAGCTATTCAGCGTATTCGAGTTAGTAATATGTTGGTAACTTGTTCCATTCATCACTACTCTGTTTCCAAACCAGTGTTTACCTATTTCACTACTAAATCTAAATTTGTCTATTTTAAAACCATTGTTACGGAGTTCGCTCTGGTTGGATAGTTTGAGTACCTTTGTAATGTCCTTTGTTTCAGCTGACTTCCATTTATACACCTCTATCACATCGCCCCTCGCTCTACGTCTCGACGGAGTGCAAATTAGATGCTTTAACCTGTCTCTATATCTCAAGGTTCCTTATGCGGGATTAGTCTTGTCATTCTCCTCTGAATTCTTTCCAAGGATTCTATATCCATTCTGTAATACGGTGACCAGAACTGAACTGCGTAATCCAGGTGTGGTCTCAGGCGCAAGATACAGTTTTAGGATGACCTCGCTAGTCTTGTAACTAACACTCCTTTGTATGAACCCTTCCTCACACCTCCACCCCATCAACACCCACCTCCACCCTCCCACACCCTACAGACCTCCAATACAATCAAGTCATCACCTGTTAGGGCAGCTGGGGACAGGTGTAAACAAACAAAACAAAAGAAAAAACAACCAGAGGGCCTTCAATCAGAGGGCCTTTTTAAGAGACAGGTTTACCTGCAGTGACACCCGGCCTTTTAATATCCCGGACTGTGTGTGTGACGCTCGCAGTTCAGCCTCTTACCTGTGGATTGTAGTGCAGGTGTTGGGCAGGTGTGTGCAGGTGTGGTGCAGGTGTGGTGCAGGTGTTGGGCAGGTGTAGTCCAGGTGTGGTGCAGGTGTTGGGCAGATGTTGGTCAGATGTAGTGCAGGTGTTGGGCACTCCACCTGCCCAACACCTGAGTGTGTATATACCTGTGTGTGGACAACTGCATACCTGCGAACACTCTCTTAATCCCTTGAGTATGATGACTTATTCCCTCAGTATGGTGACTTAATCCTCGAGTATGATGACTTAATCCTCGAGTATGATGACTTAATCCTCGAGTATGATGACAATCCTGAGTATGATGACTTATTCCCTTGAGTATGATGACTTAATCCCTCGAGTATGATGACAATCCTCAGTATGATATACTCCTCGAGTATGACTCAACACCTTAGTATGATGACTTAACTCCTTGAGTATGATGACTTAATCCTTGAGTATGATGACAATCCCTGAATATGATGTAACCAATCTGAGTATGATGACTTAATCCCTTGAATATGATGGCTTAATCCCTTGGGTGTGATGACTTAATCCCTTGAGTATGATGACAATCTATCGTATGATGACTTAATCCTGAGTATGATGAAACAGTCAGGTTAAGCTGAACGAAACATTATAAAACTGTTGAGTTAAGCTGAACGAAACATTGTGAAACTATGGTGAAGCTGAACGAAACATTATGAAACTGCATTTAAGCTGATCTAAACTTTATGAAACTATGGTTAAGTTGATTGAAACATTAGGAAAGAGTAAGGTTAAGCTGATCGAAACATTATTTAACTGAATGGTTAAGCTGATCGACGAAGCATTATATAAACAGTCAGGTTGTTAATCGAAACATTATGAAACTGCATTTAAGCTGATCGAAACATTATGAAATGCCAGGTTAAGCTGATCGAAATTTATGAGCTGTTATGTTAAGCTAATGGAAACATTATGAAACTATGGTTAAGCTGAACGGAACATTAAATTATGGTTACGCTGAACGAAACATTACAACTGCTAAGCTGAACGAAACATTATAATATTATGGAATTATGGAATTATGGTTAAACTAGACCAAACATGAAACTATGGTTAAGCTGAACGAAACATTATGAAACTGCTAAGCTGATCGAAACATTATGAAGCTGTTACGTTAAGCTGAACGAAACATTATGAAACTGTGGCCAAAATATATTTCAATTCACCAGAGTTATTGCTAAGTACACTCTCTGACGTCATCAAGATTACTGTAATTTGTATTATGTAATAAATTGTACAGCGTTACTACAGCTGTGAGGGAGGAGGAGGAGGAGGAGGAGGAGGAGGAGGAGGAGGAGGAGGAGGAGGAGGAGGAGGGAGGAGGAGGAGGAGGAGGGAGGAGCAGGAGGAGGAGGAGGAGGAGGCATCTCAAGCCACTTCAATAACTCTCCCTCTTCTTATCGGTGAAGGGAAAGGAATAGAGGGAGGGAGAAGTGGGAGAGAGGGAAGGAAGGAGGAGGGAGGAAGGGAGGGAGGAGGAATGAAAGAAGGAGGAAGGAGGAAGGATATGAGGGATGGATGAAGGAAGGAAGGATGAAAGGAGTGAGGTAGGAAGGGAAGGAAGGGAGGTAGGGAGGGAGGGGAGGGAGGTAGGGAAGGAGGGATAAATGGAGGAGGTAGGAAGGAAGGAAGGAGGGAGGGAGGGAGGAGGAGGAGGAGGGAGGAGGGAGGGAGGGAGGAGGGAGGAAAGGGAGGAGGTAGAAGGGAGGGAGGGAGGGAGGAGGGAGGGCTTAGTGGTATAGGATTGAAAGCCTTCCTTGGTATGTAATTAACGCGATGTAGGACTCCTGAAGCACTCTCCTCCCTCCCCTTCCTTCAATGCCTCCATCACCCCTTCTTCTCCCCTCTCTCTCTACCCTCTCCCTCCCCTCCCCCTACCTCCCTCATCCCTCCCCCCTACCCTCCTCATCCCCTCCCTCCCCTACCTCCCCTCATCCCCTCCCTCCCCTACCCTCCCTCATCCTCCTCCCCTCCTCCTCATCCCTCCTCCCTCTCATCCCTCCCTCCCTACCCTCCCTCATCCCTCCTCCTACCTCCTCATCCTTCACCCTCCCTCATCTCCTCCCCCTACCCTCCCTCATCCCCCCTCCCCTACCTCCCTCATCCTCCCTCCCTCCTCCTCATCCCTCCCTCCTCCCTTTACGAGGATGAGGATCCTTCTAAGCCCAGACAGTAAGGAGAGGCAGTCATAGAGCTGGTAACGCATCTCAAAACCTAGCGTAAAAATTCCTGAGGTTGTAGGGCGTCTCTTCATAAGGATCTCTACTACAGGGCGAGATCCTACGAGTCCCAAGCAGAGTGTTTCGCAACAGATCCTGCACCATCTCTATCGTATTTAGATGAAGTATAGTCCCCGAGTAAACTGCCGCCATTTTGTCCTATATTTAAAGGACGGGACATGTGTAGGATGGTAAGAGCCCTGAGACACGTTGTAGGTGAGCCCTGAGACACGTGTAGGATGGTAAGGGAGCCCTGTGACACGTGTAGGATGGTAAGGAGCCCTGAGACCTGTGTAGATGGTAAGGATTCTCGAGACAAGTGTAGGATGGTAAGGGAACCCTGAGACACGTGTAGATGGTAGGAGCCCTTGAGACACGTGAGATGGTAGGAGCCCTGGGGACACGTGTGTAGGATGGTAAGTGAGCCCTGGGACACGTGTGGATGGTAAGGAACCTGAGACACGTGTAGATGGTAAGGGAACCCTGGGACACGTGTAGGATGGTAAGGAGCCCTGAGACACGTGAGGATGGTAAGGAGCCCTGAGACACGTGTAGGATGGTAAGGAGCCTGAGACACGTAGATGGAAGGGAGCCCTGAGACACGTGTAGGGATGGTAAGGAGCCCTGAGACACGTAGATGGTGGGGGCCCTGAGACATGTAGGATGGTAAGGAGCCCTGAGACACGTGGTAGGATGGCAGGGAGCCCTGGGACACGTGTATGTAGGAGCCTGGGAAGTGTAGGTGGGGGGCCCTGAGACACGTAGGATGGAAAGGGAGCCCTGAGACACGTGTAGGGATGGTAAGGAGCCCTGAGACACGTGTAGGATGGTAGGGAGCCCTGGACACGTAGGATGGTAAGGAGCCCTGAGACACGTGTAGGATGGTAAGGGAGCCCTGAGACACGTGGATGGTAAGGAGCCCTGAGACACGTGTAGGATGGCAGGGAGCCCTGAGACAATGTGTGTAGGAAGGGAGCCCTGAGACACGTGTAGGATGGTAAGGAGCCCTGAGACACGTGTAGGATGGTGTGAGCCCTGAGACACGTGTAGGATGGTAAGGGAGCCCTGAGACACGTGTAGATGGTAAGGGAGCCCAGAGACACGTGGGGGATGGTAAGGGAGCCCTGAGACACGTGTAGGATGGTAAGGGAGCCCTGAGACACGTGTGATGCAGGTGACCCTGAGACACGTAGGTATAGGATGGTGGAACCCTGAGACACGTGTAGGATGGTAAGGGAGCCCTGAGACACGTGTAGGATGGTAAGGGAACCCTGAGACAGTGTAGGATGGTAAGGAGCCCTGAGTCACGTGTAGGATAGGGATGGTAAGGGAGCCCTGAGACACGTGTAGGATGTAGGATGGCGGGAGCCCTGAGACACGTAGGATGGTAAGGGAGCCCTGAGACACGTGGGTTAGGATGGTAGGAGCCCTTGAGACACGTGTAGGATGGTAAGGGTTCCTGAGACACGTGTAGGATATAGGATGGTAAGGAGCCCTGAGACACGTGTAGATGGTAAGGAACCCGAGAAACGTGTAGGATATAGGATGGTAAGGAGCCCCTGAGACGTGTGTAGGATAGGATGGCGGAGCCCTGAGCATGAGGATGGTAAGGGAGCCCTGAGACACGTGTAGATGGGCGTGGCCCTGAGACACGGGGATGGAGGAGCCCTGAGACACGTGTAGGATGGTAAGGAGCCCTGAGACACGTAGGATGGTAAGGGAGCCCTGAGACACGTGTAGGATATAGGACAGGGAGCCCTGAGACACGTAGGATGGTAGCCCAGACACGGTAGACAGGGATGGTAAGGGAACCCCAGACATGGTAGGGATGGCAGGAGCTGAGACACGGTAGGATGGTAAGAACCGTGAGACACGTGTAGATATAGGATGGTAGGAGCCCTGAGACACGTGTAGGATGGCAAGGGAGCCCTGAGACACGTGTAGGATATAGGATGCAGGGGAGCCCTGAGACACGTGTAGGATGGTAAGGAGCCCTGAGACACGGTAGGATGGTGGTGGTACGTAGGATGGAGGGAGCCGACACGTGAGATAGGATGGTAAGGAGCCCTGAGACACGTGTAGGATGGTAAGGAAACCTGAGACACGTGTAGGATATAGGATGGTAAGGGAGCCCTGACACGTGTAGGATGGTAAGAGCCCTGAGACACGTGTAGGATGGTAAGTGAGCCCTAGACACGTGTAGGATATAGACAGTAAGGAGCCCTGAGACACGTGTAGATGGTAAGGAATCCTGAGACACGTGTAGATGGTAAGGGAGCCCTGAGACACGTGTAGGATATAGGATGGTAAGGAGCCCTGGAGACACGTAGGATGGTAAGGGAACCCTGAGACACGTAGGGATGGTATGGGAGCCCTGAGGACACGTGTGGATATAGGATGCAAGGGAGCCCTGAGACACGGGGTGGTGTGTTGGGTGGTGGTGGGGGGTGTAGGATATAGGATGGTAGGAGTTTCTGAGACACGTGTAGATGGTAAGGGAACCCTGACACGTGTAGGATATAGGATGGTAAGGAGCAATGCACCGAACGAAGTATACTGAT
>NW_024715842.1:0-18160 GCF_018991925.1 Homarus americanus | reverse complement strand
CTTCCCCACAGTCCACCACCATCACCACCACCACCTGCTGCTGCTGCCACTGCACCTACATAATCACCTCCCTCACAGGCCACCACCACCACCTACTGTTGCTGCTGCTGCTGCACCTACAGGATCAATTCCCACACAGGCCACCACCACCTGCTGCTGCTGCTCCTACAGGATCAACTCCCCCACAGTCCACCACCATCACCTTCTCCTGCTGCACCTACAGGATCACCTCCCCCATAGTCCACTGCCACCACCTGCTGCACCTACAGAATTAACTCCCCCATAGTCCACTCCCACCACCTGCTGCTGCTGCTGCTGCAACTGCAGGATGAACTCCCCCACAGGCCACCACAACCACCTGCTGCTGATGCTGCAGCTACAGGATGAATTCCCCCACAGGCCACCACCACCACTTGCTGCTGCACCTACAGGATCAACTCTCCCACAGGCCACCACCACCACCTGCTGCTGCTGCTCCACCTACAGGATCAACTCCCCCACAGGCCGCCACCACAACCACCTGCTGCTGCTGCTGCACCTACAGGATCAACTCCCCCACAGTCCACCACCACCACTTGCTGCTGTTGCTGCACCTACAGGATCAACTCCCCCCACAGTGCACCACCACCACTTGCTGCTGCACCTACAGAATCAACTCTCCCACAGTCCACCACCACCACCTGCTGCCCCAGCTGCAGCTACAGGATCAATTCCCCCACAGGCCACCACCACCACTTGCTGCTGCACCTTGCTGATAATCAACTTCTCCCCACAGTCCACCACCACCACTGCTGCTGCTGCACCTACAGGATCACCTCACCCAGTCCACCACTACCACCTGCTGCTGCTGCTCCTACAGGATCAATTCCCCCACAGGCCACCACCACCACGTGCTGTTGCTGCTGCACCTACAGGATCAACTCCCCCACAATCCATTACCACCAACTGCTGCTGTTCCTGCTGCTGCTGCACCTACAGGATCACCTCCCCCATAGTCCACCACCACCACCTGCTGCTGCTGCACCTACAGGATCAACTCCCCCACAGTCCACCACCACCACCTGCTGCTGCACCTACAGGATCAACTCCCCCACAGTCCACCACCACCACCTGCTGCTGCTGCTGCACCTACAGGATCAACTCCCCCACAGTCCACCACCACCACCTGCTGCTGCTGCACCTACAGGATCAACTCCCCTACAGTCCACCACCACCACCTGCTGCTGCAGCTGTACCTACAGGATCAACTCCTCCACAGGCAGTTGGGATGACAATAGACAGGACGGACAGACTTGAGACAGATTAGAAGGCATTTATATACAAGTATAACACCAAATTGACCATAGCTGCGTTAGTGAGGGTAGCTGGTCTTACATCCACCAGCGTAAATAATAATATGCATTAAAAAGTAACACCCTCGCGCGGAAAGAACATCGATGGTCGGTCAGTCGTGTGAGATGGGCCTAAAACTGACTAACGCACATGACGACTATGATGACTTAACACAGGTGATGACTTAGCGGATGGTGACTAATCTAACCAGAATCAAGGTCACTTCTCTTCATAATATAATTTATCTCGGAATGATCATCGGTGATTCATAATAATTTTTTTTGATGATTTTACCCTCTCCTTATGGCGAATATTTCTTTAACTAATTTTTCTAACTTTTATTCTATTCCTTCCTATAGTATACTAGATACTTACAGTACCTAATAACCAGGACCATGATTATAACAACCACGACCATGACTATAACAACCACGAACCATGATTATGACAACCACGACCATAATTATAACAACCACGAATATGATTATAACAACGACCATGATTATAACAACCACGACCATGATTATAACCACGACTATGATTATAACAACCAGGACCATGATTATAACAACCACGACCATGATTATAACAACCACGAATATGATTATAACAAGTACGACCATAAATATAACATCCACGACTATGATCATAACCACGACCATGATTATAACAATCACGAATATGATTATAACAAGTACGACCATAAATATAACATCCACGACTATGATCATAACCACGACCATGATTATAACAACCACGACCATGATTATAACAACCACGACCATGATTATAACAAGTACGACCATAAATATAACATCCACGACTATGATCATAACCACGACCATGATTATAACAACCACGACCATGATTATAACAACCACGAATATGATTATAACAAGTACGACCATAAATATAACATCCACGACTATGATCATAACCACGACCATGATTATAACAACAACGACCATGATTATAACAACCACGAATATAATTATAACAAGCACGACCATGAATATAACAACCACGACCATGAATATAACATCCACGACTATGATCATAACCACGACTATGATTATAATAATCACGACCATGATTGTAACAACCAAGACCATGATTATAACAACCACGACCATAATTATAACAACCACGACCATCTGGAAAACGATGTCGCTGTACGCTAGCCAAGCACGAGCATTCGAACTTTCACGCCTCGTAAACTGTACCACCGGACTCGCCACCGGGCACGAAGGGCCCACAATCACTTGTCTAAGATACTATAGGACTAGCCATGTGTATATGTTCTGGGTAGCCGAAACGGCACAAAATTTTTTCATCAAACTTGGTGGAAAAATCGCAAAAAATTCGTAGAATAGAACAAACCTGGTATCATGTCGATGATTTCTTTAGGAAGGAATTAATTAACAATTTTATTTACGATGGAAAACGATGCAAGTCTACGGACTTGGCGCACCCGAATTAACCATGCAGGTCTACAGACTTGCCGCACCCTCATTCGCTGTACGCTAGCGCTAGCCAAGCACAAGCGTTCAAACTTTCACCGGGCACGAAGGGCCCGAGATCGCTTGTCCTCTGTTTTCTGACACGTACAGTATACTGGACTGGACTGGACCAGCAACTTGTATACACACACACACATATATATATATATATATATATATATATATATATATATATATATATATATATACACACACACACACACACACACACACACACATATATATATATATATATATATATATATATATATATATATATATATATATATATATATATATATATATATATATACACCTAACCAAACAGCACCTCACTTAACACACCAAATTGTTGGAGGGTTTCTGTGATAGCACCTGGTAATATCTGGACGTCTCATTTATCGACTCGTACCTGATGACTATCATAATAGACAAAACATGTAGCTTGTCGATGATTTACTTTATCATATCTTATATTTTTACCTCTTTATAACGAAGATACTTGGTACTCTTTACCACAGAACATTGTGTTGTCCAAGTCTTAACTGAGAACTCTGACACATGTGTACAAGTAGTCGTAGTTTCCAAAAGTCGAACAGAAGTTCAGACAATCGTGAGGTCGTAAACATGTGGTCGCAAATGGAACGAAAAGATTAAAGAAATACGATCAGTGTCACAAGTATGGCAAGACTGGTCCACGATTTAGTTGACCAGTCTTGCCCTCTCGCCCTCACCTCCTTACCAGTTGAAGGAAACGACCCGAGACAACTTACTGGTCTCTCCAAGCTTTTAGCTCTCACTAACGCAAAAGCTTCTCAATATTCCGTACAGTTGTGGAGAAAATGCTCTTGACACTACTGGCAATATTTGACATCTACACTTGAGGATCTTGTAGGTAAGGATGATATAGATTTCAACGTTATTCATTCAGACTTTTCGTGGTAGTTTTGTATGGTGGTGTTTCTGATATATCTAAAGTGCACGAAACAGGTGACTCAGAGACAGACTTCATAATTTTGAGTCGTTCACTGTCTCTTGTGTAAAAATAAATTCCACTTAAGAACCTCACCAGCAACCAGTTCGCCATGGTGGTCCTACCAGTGTCAACAAACACCCACCAACAGTGATTACTAGATCGAGAGAACTGAAGCTCCTCACCACGACAAGGCAGTTACCAAACATCAGTTCTCTGAATTAAAAACTGCAGTGGGATACAAGGGACCCACTTTTAGGTCTGAGTCTGCCACCAACTCAGACGTGTTTTTGTTGAAGGAGTTATCCACCTTTGGCAGTGGAGGTCCATCCTCCTAAAATATTACCTTCCGAACACTTCTGAGGTACATGCTCATATCCATGCCATATTTCAGCCAGAGATAGTGAACATCTATGAGCTAAATCTTAATAGTAACAGTATTGTGACCAAGTCCTAGTTTGCTGATCTTGACTGACTTTCTACCTCATTTACACACAGCTGAAGGGTCTCAACTGTTTCTCTTACAACACAACATATTTATCGTTTGTCACTCCTGATCTGTTTGTTTTTTTGTTTCTTTATTTTCAACAATAACACGTGCTTAATATAATATGCAAGTACAGTAGCCACTAGAAAACCAACATAGTATACATGCATTGAAGTTAATTGTATGCGGTAATTTAATTTGCTATGTTATTCTGAATTCTAGTCTAGTTTAGTTTAAAGTATATTCTTGAACGGGAAGACATAAACAGATTATTGATGCTGAAATCTGGCCCCAGTAACCATAAGAGCCACGAGTCTTGTATCCTGGTGTCACTTTGACGTGTGTGTAAAACATTTATATATTATATACACAGTAATATCATAAATATATTTGTTTCCAATATACGAACTAAAAATAGTTTTTCAGTATTATTGCAAGTGAACGTTTGGGTCACATGGTATTTAAAACTGTATATATACCTGCAACATTGCGCCAGGGAAAGTTATTATCACTATCACCTTTTCTGTAATGTAATGATAACAGTCATGGTTACTGCCGCTCATAGTTGGGTTATAACCGAGGCACAGGAGGAGGTATAACGGGTCACATGAAGGGGTATAACCCGATACAGGAGGGGGTATAACGGGTCACATGAGGGGGTATAACCGGACACAGGAAGAGGTATAACGGGTCACAAGAAGGGTATAACCGGACACTGAAGATGGATTAACCGAAGTCACAGGAGGAAACTAATATCACCAAGGCGGAGGTTCTGTGGCACCGAGTAAGACCTCCGCTCCAGCTGCAGGCTCGTGTCTACGCTAACCTGTCTAGAAACTGCACCAGTATTGGGTGAGTTACTCCTGGGGCACAACACCGGGCGGAACTGGGTTACTGTATTCTTAAAAAACGCCTCACATTGACAGCAACTCTTAATTATGATATAACTTGCCAATTTAGTCCGAATTATTCTTAGTTTTTTATTTCGATTGTATCTATGATCACAATTTATATATCGCATCCCCTTGACCTTCAACTGATCTTCACCAAAAACACGGACGCCTACATGACATTTCCCCAAAATCCCACCCAAAAGTTTAAGTTCAATCATTTTAAACATTTAGTAGTCCATTTTCAATTATAAACGTAAACAAACAAAATCACACAATTATCAGATCAAAATTGTTGCCGAGTTACTCTAAATAACATGCATACATGCTCAACCAATCAATAAACTCTGGGTATTATGACAAATACAAAGATAATTTTAGTAATATATACCAAACAAGCTTATACTATGAACGCACCCACGCTATGTGCGAAAGTAAAATAATACCCCAAAACCATCGAAAAACCCTGATTAAATCCTACCCTAACCCAACATAACGTTGGGAATTTAAAATCCGCAAATTCGCTGGATGACCGAAACGATAATACAGAAGAAAAAAAATAAACGGGGAGGAGGAACGCGAACTTGGCGGTCCAAGATGGCGGTCCGAGCGGAACACAGTTTTTATTCTTAACACGAACAAGGGAAAACGAAAAGGCTAATATTTAACGAGTGTGTTCCAGCCTTAACACCAAGTTGAGGAAATTTTTCCCATTAAAGATACAAGATTTTTATTGTTCCTTTAAAACACAACAACAGCGTCTTACCTGACTCCTCAAGAAGGCGTTGTGCACCCGGTGTCCTGCCACTTTCCTTCACCGTTAAGACACTTAGTAAACACTTCACCATATGTATCCAACTTTTTTCCCAGGAGGTCTTCTGTGTGTGATCACAGCGTGTAAATTCATCATATAACGCGCTGCATTAAATTACCAATACAATTAATAAAGTCACAGAGAGCGGTGAGCGTCCATGCACCGCCCCAAGGTGTCGCGCGGTACTGAGTAGTGTCTCGTTTTAGGGAAAGTAATGTTAAAAATAGTACCATGACTGAACTCCAAGAGTCCAAAACCAATCATTTATTGATGATACGAAGCTACCAAAACTAACCTAACTTTACCCAAATTTCCCAAAGATCATTACGGTATGTTTCGTTACCATACGTTAGCTTCATATCTTCTGCTTTGAGAAAAATTGTGAGATCATCATTCTTGGTTGTGAAATATTTCCAACATTAGTTATCTTTGTTCGAAAGTTCTTTCATCGAATGATTTAATTTGTTTGAAAAAGTTTCGGATGGTCATTGATTCGAAAATCATAGACACTTCAGATCATTAAGGAAAATAAACTTCTTGAATAACAAACTTTCGAAAAATATTTGTTGTGATAACTGATAAGTAGTGAGGAGCCTAGTGAGCAGCCGGCCTTCGACACAAGCTTTGAGTGTTATTTATTAACGTTTAAATGGTTTTTATGAAAGTTCTATTTTATTTATTATGTTTTTAACTTGCAATATTTTATTTTAGTCCTTTAAACATTAAATTTAATTCGGCGAAATATAACCTACGCTGTTGCGTCGCCAGGGATGTAATTACCACAATCAATCAGCCTAGTGTCTCTTAAGAGGTGGCCAACCTTACCACACAAACCATTAAGTTCCTCTCTCGGTATTTGAAAGAGAAGTGATTGCCATATGTAGCGAGAGTTTTCAGCATTATTTGTATGTGTTACAAAACACCAATGTAACTTACGGGACTAACTTACCATCTGTTGATACTGTTATAATGAGACTATGATTGGGATACAAATATTACTGAAAATTATGGACAAATTATTATTTTTTCATTGTATAAAAATTTTGCTTCAAGGTTATGATGACCTTTAAATTTGTATAAGATTAAATTATCTGTTCTTTTGGTGTAGTACAGCGTTCATGTCAAAATGAACTATTTTATTGGTGTAAATAATTCATGTGTTCTTATAATATTTATAACTTTTTGTAAGCCCCAGAAAGGGATGGTATAGGTGAGGGTGGGAGTAGTATACTGCATAGTCCTTTTGATGTAATAGTTTTATTGTCTATAAAATATTTCAATTTCAATTTCAGTATTTGAACGCACGAGAAGGTCCTTGGTGAGGCATTCATGAACACATTGTACTTTGCAAGTTTGTATATAATAAAAGACGTCTGTGGTTATTGTTGGTTTACATAAGCTGGAGGTGACTGTGGCTTAAGCCTGAGTGTACTGGTCAGGTGAGACCTATTTGTAAACGCCACACACCTTGATCCGGGCGAATAATGGCCGTTACACCCTCTGGCCCCCACACACCCTCTGGCTCCCACACACCCTCTGGCTCCCACACACCCTCTGGCTCCCACACATCCTCTGGCCCTTACAAATGATATGGCCTCACACATCCTGTGGCCCTCTCACACTCCATGGCCCTCACACAATCTGTGGTCCTCACACAATCTGTGGTCCTCACACAATCTGTAGCCCTCACACACCCTGTAGTCCTCACATACCCTATAACCCTTACACAAATATGGCACTCACACACCCTGTGGCCCTGACACATGTTGTGACCCTCACACACCCTGTGGCCCTCACACAATCTGTTGCCTTCACACACCCTGTGGCCCTCACACAATTTGTTGCCTTCACACACCCTGTGACCTTCACACGCCCTGCGACCTTCACACACCCTGTGACAATCACACACCCTCTGGCCCTCAATCACCCTGTAAACTTGGCACAACCTGTGGCCCACACATATCCTGTGGCCCTCACACACCCTGTGGGCCTAACATGCCCTCTGGCCCTTAGACACCCTATGGCCCTTACACACCCTATAGCCCTCACATATCCTCTGGCCCTCACATACCCTGTTGCCTTCACATACCCTGTTGCCTTCACATACCCTGTGGCCCTCTCACAAACCGTGGCCCTCACACACGCTGTGACCTTAGCACACCCTGTGGCCCTCACAAACCCTGTTGCCTTCACATACCCAGTGGCCTTCACACACCCTGTGGCCCTCACATACCCTGTTGGCTTCTCATACTCTGGACCTGGGCCCTTAGACACTCTTAGCGGCCCTTACAATACCCTGTGTCCCCACACACCCTGTGGCCTTCACACACCCTGTGGCGCTTACACACCCTATGGCCCTCACACACCCTGTGGTCCTCGCACACCCGGTGGCCCTCACACACCCAGATGCCTTCACACACCCTGTGGGCCTCACATAACCCTATGGGCCTCACATAACCCTATGGGCCTCACATAACCCTGTGGGCCTCACATAACCCTGTGGGCCTCACACACCCTGTGGGCCTCACATAACCCTATGGGCCTCACATAACCCTATGGGCCTCACATAACCCTGTGGACCTCACATAACCCTCTGGTCCTCACACACAGCCGGTGGTCCTCACATAACCCTATGGGCCTCACATAACCCTATGGGCCTCACATAACCCTGTGGGCCTCACATAACCCTGTGGGCCTCACACACCCTGTGGGCCTCACATAACCCTATGGGCCTCACATAACCCTATGGGCCTCACATAACCCTGTGGACCTCACATAACCCTCTGGTCCTCACACACAGCCGGTGGTCCTCACGCATCCGGTGTCTCTCACATACCCGGTGGCCCTCTAACACCTGGTGGCCCTCACACAGGATGTGTAAGGGCCACAGGGTGTATGAGTGTTAGTGTGTATGAGGTGCCACACAGAGCGCGTGGGGCTATAGGGTGTGCGAGGGCCACAGGGTGTCTAAGGGCCACAGAGTGTGTGAGGGTCACAGGGTGTGTGAAGGCATCCGGGTGTGATCCACAGGAAAAGGTCCGCTCAAGACTTTGCTATGAGCGTATGGGGGGGGGAGGGGGAGATGTATGTATATTATGTATGTTGTATGTATACCATGTATGTACTCTATATATATACATTACTTTTCTAGTCAGTAGCGTGTGGCAAAGCCCCTGTTTCATGTCACCACACGCTAAAGCCCCGTACACACGATCGAACAGCGCCCGGCGGACTTTGCCCGTTTACCTGGCAAAGTCTGTGTGTCGTCGTACACACAGAGGTGCTGGTTGGCAGCAGTCACACTCTGCCGCTGGTAGCTAGTAGGTGGTCGGCAGTAGCTGCTGCGGTACGATCACCATGGTGTGTCGCAGGACAGTTAAATCGAAGACTATAGCCCTGTGTATAATAATTGCTACAGTGTGCAAAAAGAAGAAAAAACAGAAAATGGAATGGTGCAAGGAATGGTTATCTCAACGAAAAGTTAAGGGAAGTCATGCCGCGATTTTACGTGAACTTCAAGGTGAACATGAGAAAGACTTCACTAACTACATGAGAATGGACCCGGCAGCAAACGGTCAAACCACCAGGCAGACGGCCTTATCTGGCGATTTCGCTTGACCACTGGCACTCCGTTGGTTTGCCCGTCAATTTTGCCAGAACAACAGGCATTAAGCGAGTACCCGTCAGGCAGTGCTCGATCGTGTGGACGGGGCTTTAGATAAATGTGCCTGGCGATACCTGGAAGCTGCTAATGTACCACTTACCACATGTCGCCTGAGAGGTCAGAGAGAGGTCAGTTGACCCCTATAGGAGTGTAAGGACTACTTGGGCTTGTAAGCTCACCCTTGTATATTTCCGTTGAATAGAACCTACAGAACTCTACAGGTGTTTATGTTCGCTCCTGTAGTTAGAACCAAGTACACCGAACATCTCCAAGTGTGTAATTTTGTTTGAAGGAATTTTAGCTGAAGTGAAATTGCCAGAGTTTATCTGAAGCACTGTTCAGGGCCGGATTCAGGAGTGGGCAAAGTGGGCAGCTGCCCAGGGGCCTCCACAATCTGGGGGCCTCCACATATTACAATATTTTATTTATTTGTTATTCATTTGGATTATTTTTATTTTCATTCTTTAAAATTCAAGTTTATCCATTCCATCACGTAAAACTATGTTCAGCAAGAAGCGTGATAGAAATTAGGCTAGCTACTCCTTAAAATTCATGAATACCCTACCTGGTTTTCCTATGAACCGTATATATTTTAATGAATGCTATTGTTTGTGTTGCTAACAATATACCGTATTTAGAATTCCACAAACATATATTGATTAAAAATGAACTGCATGGAATAACGAAATTGAGATTAAAAAAAACAAATAAAATATTTTTTTCATTATCACTTCCATTACGAATACCATCAGGGCGCTGTGTTTGTTGACAGTCGGTCGGAGGGGGTTGGGTCGTGTAGTATCTGCACATCGGTTGTCATGTGTCCGTCGATTAAAGAGGATACTTGCGTCACCCGTGAACTTCCCTCTATTCCTTCCTTCATCACCATCATATAAAATCATACTCGCTTCCCCCCCCAAAAAAAAAAATATTCATCCCAACTTAAAAATTCACGTTTCCTGGCCACTGAGATCACCTACCCTGACTTTACCTTTATTTTGACCTGACCTGACCTCTCCCGAATGATGCCTTATACCTTATACCCAAACGATATATACCCATACACCAAATGAAACTCGAAGAGACTGACTATAATGTGTGTGTGTGGATATTAATCTGTTATCATTCAATCAAAAGTTTATAAGGTTTTACAAAGTTGTTTTCATTTTAATGTGGACTGGAGACCCTGTATAATATAAGTTGACTAATACTATACTTATGAGTGGGAGTAAACACTAATTCACATCTCTCTCTCTCTCTCTCTCCAGTCTATTTCCCTCGTCTACTCTCTCAATAATATCATTCTCTCAATCTACATCTCTCTCTCTCTCTCTTTCTCTCTCCCGGAATATCAACAGTGAGTAAATATAAATAACCACACGATTTTACAGAATAGGGATATATATGTGTTAGAGAGAGAGAGAGAGAGAGAGAGAGAGAGATAAACTAACCATGGGACCTGATCTATCACTCATTTGAACCTAACCTAACCTGACCTCAACTATGCTTACAGAACCATTCCCCTAAGTCCCCCCCCCCTCGGCCCCCCAGCCCTTGACTGTAGGAGGAATGGGCGAGATAGGGCAGGAAAGGTCAACTGGGTGAGTATACACAAGGTCAACAGAGGTCAGGAGCCAAGAGGTACAGATCTCCGTGGGTCATGGTGGTCATACTATATAACTGTCCTGTAGAAGGTATTGTTTCTCTCTCTCTCTCTCTCTCTCAGATAACCCCCAAGTTTGTTATGACTCTTCCTGGACAGTGTATTTTTATCTTCAAATAGGATATGTTATCGTGTATCTCTTGTTAGGACGAGGGAACAAATAATTTATTGAATAATGGCAGGTTGAGGGAGAGAGCGATGTACTGTACAGAACTAAACAAATAATTTTTTGGAAATACATTGTTTTTAACATTCAGTTCCATAATATTCTGACTTCTACTGTTTAACTATAATCTGCCTACGCTACCGTTCACGGGATGAATATGGGTGCACAATAAACTAGCCGCTGTATGTGGCAAAATTCAAAAGCGGATCCCCGCCTTTTTATTACATACTAGGAAACATCTCACACTCACACACACGTATAGATGATCAGTAAGGAGGAGCCTCGACCTGAGCCCTGACAGAACGTTACAGGTGTACTATTTCGTCAGGCCGCGGTTAGGAAGTATATGAGAGTGATTTTGGAAGTTATATTTATGTTCCATATAACATATTTATGGTTTATGTGTGTGGGTGTGTGTGTGTGTGTGTGTGTCTGTCTGTCTGTAATTAGGTTAGCTTATGTTTGGTTAGTTATTAGTTGGAGTAAGTTGTAGTGGAGATTTTTCAGGTTAGGTTATATTAGATTAGGTTAGGTTGTGTTAGATTAGGTTAGTTATTAGTTGGAGTAAGCTGGAGTTAAGATTCTTCTGGATATACAAAACACTAAAGTTATTATCCAGCGTAATCCTCCCACACACCCCAGCAAAATGATTCACAATGGAGACTGATTAATGAATGCTTGTGTTGTGATAATAATTCCTCTTATTGATTAACGAACTTTAAATAAAATAGAACAAGGTTGAGTGATGGTTGTTGAACTGATATAGAAATGTTAAGTGGTAGTAGATATAGTGTAAAATAAGTCATTGAGTGATACTGTAGTTGTATAGTACCCAAGTTTGGTTCACTTGTATGTTACTGAGGAAATTATTCAATCAAGATTTTTTTACAGGGATGATTGGTGTACCTGAAGTTGATGATCGTTTTTTTTTTCTTTTTTTTTATTATAATGGTTGCCCCTCCTGTAATGAGAATGGCCAGGCCCAAGGGCCACCTAGGCGTGAATTTGTTTAAGGTGTTGAAGCTGTCGCCAACACAACAACCACACCCTGAGTTAATGAGCTGAGTCACCCAGTGTCAAGGAATAGTCCGTGGCCAACTGTACTGGCTAACCATTACCCCGTAACACGACGCGCGAATCGATTAACATCCAGGTCCCCAATTACTGTTGGGTAGATAGAGGTAAATGACGCAAAGGAACTTGCTCATGGTCTCACCTTGCCCGGAAATGGAACCCGGGTTCATTCTCTTGCGAGGCGAGCAAGCTGACAATTACACCGTGTGTTGCCAACGTACACACACACACACACACACACACGTCTCCTGAAGTAGATATGAGAGAGAGAGAGAGAGAGAGAGAGAGAGAGAGAGAGAGAGAGAGAGAGAGAGAGAGAGAGAGATCTAAGCAGCTTATTATCATCCTACACCAACAGGAAGCGACAGACAGACAGACAGACAGACAGACAGACAGACACATCACAACCACCAAGTTTTTCTCAAATTAACATAATCTCTTGTCGTCGTGTCCGTGTGGCTGTCGTGTTTGTCAATCCAGCAAATTCTCTTCTTTCTTCTCTCATGATTATTTCTTCTTTTATTTAATTTTTTTGTTGATTTTCGTCTTCATTTCTTCATTTAAAATTTTCGTGATTTCTTTCCTTCCCTCTATCCTTCTTTCTTTCCTTCCCTCTATCCTTCTTTCTTTCCTCGCCATCCTCTTTATTTTCACCCTTCCATCATCTTTATCAGTTTTTCAATTTTCCCTGTCTCCTTCCTCCCTTCCTTTTCCTATACTCATCTTTCCTTCAACCTTCCCTCCTTCATAATTCCTGTCCATCTCTCCCTCTATTCCTTCCTTCATCACCATCATATAAAATCATACTCGCTTCCCCCCAAAAAAAAATATTCATCCCAACTTAAAAATTCACGTTTCACTGAGATCAATTTCCACCGACCTTACCTTTTATTTTTTGATCTGACCTGACTTCCAGAATGATGCCTTGTACCGTATACCCAAACGATATATACCCACACACCAAATGAAACTCGAAGAGACTGACTATAATATGTGTGTGTGGATATTAATCTGTTATCATTCAATCAAAAGTTTATAAAGTTTTACAAAGTTGTTTTCATTTTAATGTGGACTGGAGACCCTGTATAATATAAGTTGACTAATACTATACTTATGAGTGGGAGTAAACACTAATTCACATCTCTCTCTCTCTCTCTCTCTCCAGTCTATTTCCCTCGTCTACTCTCTCAATAATATCTTTCTCTCAATCTACATCTCTCTCTCTCTCTATCTCTCTTTCTCTCTCCCAGAATATCAACAGTGAGTAAATATAAATAACCACACGATTTTACAGAATAGGGATATATATGTGTTAGAGAGAGAGAGAGAGAGAGAGAGAGAGAGATAAACTAACCATGGGACCTGACCTATCACTCATTTGAACCTAACCTAACCTAACCTCAACTATGCTTACAGAACCATTCCCCTCCGTCCCCCCCCCCCTCGGCCCCCAGCCCTTGACTGTAGGAGGAATGGGCGAGATAGGGCAGGAAAGGTCAACTGGGTGAGTATACACAAGGTCAACAGAGGTCAGGAGCCAAGAGGTACAGATCTCCGTGGGTCATGGTGGTCATACTATATAACTGTCCTGTAGAAGGTATTGTTTCTCTCTCTCTCTCTCTCTCTCAGATAACCCCCAAGTTTGTTATGACTCTTCCTGGACAGTGTATTTTTATCTTCAAATAGGATATGTTATCGTGTATCTCTTGTTAGAACGAGGGAACAAATAATTTATTAAATAATGGCAGGTTAAGGGAGAGGGCGATGTACTGTACACAACTAAACAAATAATTTTTTGGAAATACATTGTTTTTAACATTCAGTGCCATAATATTCTGACGTCTACTGTTTAACTATAATCTGCCTACTCTACCGTTCACGGGATGAATATGGGTGCACAATAAACTAGCCGCTGTATGTGGCAAAATTCAAAAGCGGATCCCCGCCTTTTTTATTACATACTAGGAAACATCTCACACTCACACACACGTATAGATGATCAGTAAGGAGGAGCCTCGACCTGAACCCTGACAGAACGTTACAGGTGTACTATTTCGTCAGGCCGCGGTTAGGAAGTATATGAGAGTGATTTTGGAAGTTATATTTATGTTCCATATAACATATTTATGGTTTATGTGTGTGTGTGTGTGTGTCTGTCTGTCTTTAATTAGGTTAGCTTATGTTTGGTTAGTTATTAGTTGGAGTAAGTTGTAGTGGAGATTTTTCAGGTTAGGTTATATTAGATTAGGTTAGGTTGTGTTAGATTAGGTTAGTTATTAGTTGGAGTAAGCTGGAGTTAAGATTCTTCTGGATATACAAAACACTAAAGTTATTATCCAGCGTAATCCTCCCACACACCCCAGCAAAATGATTCACAATGGAGACTGATTAATGAATGCTTGTGTTGTGATAATAATTCCTCTTATTGATTAACGAACTTTAAATAAAATAGAACAAGGTTGAGTGATGGTTGTTGAACTGATATAGAAATGTTAAGTGGTAGTAGATATAGTGTAAAATAAGTCATTGAGTGATACTGTAGTTGTATAGTACCCAAGTTTGGTTCACTTGTATGTTACTGAGGAAATTATTCAATCAAGATTTTTTTACAGGGCTGATTGGTGTACCTGAAGTTGATGATCGTTTTTTTTCTTCTTTTTTTTATTATAATGGTTGCCCCTCCTGTAATGAGAATGGCCAGGCCCAAGGGCCACCTAGGCGTGAATTTGTTTAAGGTGTTGAAGCTGTCGCCAACACAACAACCACACCCTGAGTTAATGAGCTGAGTGACCCAGTGTCAAGGAATAGTCCGTGGCCAACTGCACTGGCTAACCATTACCCCGTAACACGACGCGCGAATCGATTAACATCCAGGTCCCCAATTACTGTTGGGTAGACAGAGGTAAATGACGCAAAGAACTGGCTCATGGTCTCACCCTGCCCGGAAATGGAACCCGGGTTCATTCGCTTGCGAGGCGAGCAAGCTGACAATTACACCGTATGTCGCCAACGTACACACACACACACACACACACACACACACACACACACACACACCCACACACGTACGTCTCCTGAAGTAGATATGAGAGAGAGAGAGAGAGAGAGAGAGAGCGAGAGACAGAGAGAGATCTAAGCAGCTTATTATCATTCAACACCAACAGGAAGCGACAGACAGACAGACAGACACATCACAACCACCAAGTTTTTCTCAAATTAACATAATCTCTTGTCGTCGTGTCCGTGTGGCTGTCGTGTTTGTCAATCCAGTAATTTCTCTTCTTTCTTCTATCATGATTATTTCTTCTTTTATTTAATTTTTTTGTTGATTTTCGTCTTCATTTCTTCAATTAAAATTTTCGTGATTTCTTTCCTTCGCTCTATCCTTCTTTCTTTCCTTGCCTCTATCCTTCTTTCTTTCCTTGCCTCTATCCTTCTTTCTTTCCTCGCCATCCTCTTTATTTTCACTCTTCCATCATCTTTATCAGTTTTTCAATTTTCCCTGTCTCCTTCCTCCCTTCCTTTTCCTATTCTCATCTTTCCTTCAACCTTCCCTCCTTCATAATTCCTCTCCATCTCTCCCTCTATTCCTTCCTTCATCACCATCATATAAAATCATACTCGCTTCCCCCCCTCCCTCCTCCTCCCCCCCCAAAAAATAATATTCATCCCAACTTAAAAATTCACGTTTCCTGGCCACTGAGGTCACCTACCCTGACCTTACCTTTACTTTGACCTGACCTGACCTCTCCCGAATGATGCCTTATACCTTATACCCAAACGATATATACCCATACACCAAATGAAACTCGAAGAGACTGACTATAATGTGTGTGTGTGGATATTAATCTGTTATCATTCAATCAAAAGTTTATAAGGTTTTACAAAGTTGTTTTCATTTTAATGTGAACTGGAGACCCTGTATAATATAAGTTGACTAATACTATACTTATGAGTGGGAGTAAACACTAATTCACATCTCTCTCTGTCTCTCTCTCTCTCTCTCTCTCCAGTCTATTTCCCTCGTCTACTCTCTCAATAATATCTTTCTCTCAATCTACATCTCTCTCTCTCTCTCTTTCTCTCTCCCGGAATATCAACAGTGAGTAAATATAACTAACCACACGATTTTACAGAATAGGGATATATATGTGTTAGAGAGAGAGAGAGAGAGAGAGAGAGAGAGAGATAAACTAACCATGGGACCTGATCTATCACTCATTTGAACCTAACCTAACCTAACCTCAACTATGCTTACAGAACCATTCCCTTCCGTTCGCCCCCCTCTCGGCCCCCCAGCCCTTGACTGTAGGAGGAATGGGCGAGATAGGGCAGGAAAGGTCAACTGGGTGAGTATACACAAGGTCAACAGAGGTCAGGAGCCAAGAGGTACAGATCTCCGTGGGTCATGGTGGTCATACTATATAATTGTACTGAAGAAGGTATTGTTTCTCTCTCTCAGATAACCCCAAGTTTGTTATTATGACTCTTCCCGGACAGTGTATTTTATCTTCCAATAGGATATGTTATCGTGTATCTTCTTTGTTAGAACGAGGAACAAAATAATTTATTGAATAATGCAGGTTGAGGAGGAGTGGCGATGTACTGCACAACTAAACAAATACCCCTGGAAATACATTGTTTTAACATTCAGTGCCATAATATTCCTGATTCTACTGTTTAATCCATAATCTGCCCAATACCTACCGTCTACGGATGAATATGGGTGCACAATAAACTAGCCGCTGTATGTGGCAAAATTCAAAAGCGGATCCCCGCCTTTTTTATTACATACTAGGAAACATCTCACACTCACACACACGTATAGATGATCAGTAAGGAGGAGCCTCGACCTGAGCCCTGACAGAATGTTACAGGTGTACTATTTCGTCAGGCCGCGGTTAGGAAGTATATGAGAGTGATTTTGGAAGTTATATTTATGTTCCATATAACATATTTATGGTTTATGTGTGTGTGTGTGTGTGTATGTGTGTGTGTGTGTGTGTGTGTGTGTGTGTGTGTCTGTCTGTCTGTCTGTCTGTAATTATGTTAGCTTATGTTTGGTTAGTTATTAGTTGGAGTAAGTTGTCGTGGAGATTTGTCAGGTTAGGTTAGATTAGATGAGGTTAGGTTGTGTTAGATTAGGTTAGTTATTAGTTGGAGTAAGCTGGAGTTAAGATTCTTCTGGATATACAAAACACTAAAGTTTTTATCCAGCGTAATCCTCCCACACACCCCAGCAAAATAATTCACAGTGGAGACTGATTAAAGAATGCTTGTGTTGTGATAATAATTCCTCTTATTGATTAACGAACTTTAAATAAAATGGAACAAGGTTGAGTGATGGTTGTTGAACTGATATAGAAATGTTAAGTGGTAGTAGATATAGTGTAAAATAAGTCATTGGGTGATAATGTAGTTGTGTAGTATCCAATTTAGTTCACTTGTATGTTACTGAGGAAATTATTCAATCAGGATTTTTTTACAAGGATGATTGGCGTACCTGAAGTCGATGATCGTTTTTTTTTATAATAATGGTTACTCTTTCTGTAATGAGAATGGCCAGACCCAAGGGTCACCTAGGCGTGAATTTGTTTA
>NW_024715841.1:0-2845 GCF_018991925.1 Homarus americanus | reverse complement strand
GTAGCGTGTGTTGGGGCCGCCAGCCTTTTTGCAATGGAACGGATGTGTTTCAATTCATGCGTATTTGTGACTCTAGATTTATTGACGATGAATTAAACACATTCGTTCCATTACAAAAGCTCACCCTTCTGTGTTTGTTGATCGTTGTTTTAAAGGGCTAAAATCCTTTCATTCCTCTCAAACCAGACATGTTCCTACACTTAAGAATATTTTGACTCTGCCCTATCGTAATGAATTTCGTTAGTTCGGTCTCTCAAGCTTATAAATATTAATGTTGTTTCAAGTATGACTCAACCATTACCAATATGTTAATAAGGAATAGCCCAAGGTTTAAATGTAAATGGAAGTGTTTATTGTATTCCATGTAGCAAATGTAATTGTAATTATGTAGGACAACAGGAAAAACACTGCAGCTTAGAATCAAACAACATAAGTAGAATATCAGAACTGCATCTGAAAGCAGTGCCTTGTTCGTTCATGTTAGGAATAATAATCACCCATTGCTTGGGAAAAATGCTTAGAAGTATTAAATCATCTTGTGTCACAAAAAGACTTCTGGTTGAAGCTAGTTTGATTGAGGAATTAAAATCAATAAACCTAAGTGATGGTCAGTTCAAAACTGATAATATGTTACATAAATTTATTTGTCAGTGGCCTAAGGTTAAAATGTGAAAACCTTTGATCTAGATGTATGATAGTTATTTTGTGGGTCCCTTATTTTGACCTGACCTGACTAGTCACGTCAACCCCTTCTCTCTTAAGCTCCTCTCGTGTGTGTTGGTGTGGGGATTAGTGGATGACATCATTATGACCTGACCTCATGATTTTAAGGTCACCCTGTATATTTAAGCCTCTCTTTGTCCATATAGTCAGTTGCCTCTAAAGATGTCTTGAATAGGACAGCTAAGGTGCTCCGTTGTTCCATTTTCCGTGTGATTTATCAAGATTTATCTTATCCACGTTTTCATTGTGGATTTATGAAATATACATATATATATATACATACATATATATATATATATATATATATATATATACATATATATATATATATATATATATATATATACATATATATATATATAATATATATATATATATATATATATATATATATATATATATATATATATATATATATATATATATATATATATATATATACATATATATATATAGAGACATATATTATATATATATATGTATATATATATACATATACACACACATATATATGCATACATGTATATATATACACACATATTTATTTATATATATATATATATATATATATATGTATATATATATATATATATATATATATATATATATATATATATATATATATATATATATATATATATATATATATATATATATATATTTATATATATATATATATATATGTAATATTCAGAAATTTCAGAGTAATTTCAAATGCCCCGCCATTAGCGATACTGAGCGTTCAAGGTCGTCTGGGGGAAGAGAGCGCTCCCCGTACATAGCGAGAGTTTGTGGAACTAGGCCTATATGATATTAAATGTAATTTGCCGAATTAATAATGATGCGATTCATGAAGTTAAGGGACTATTATTGAATTTGAAATTATTATAGATCGTTTATCAGTCTGAATAATGTTACGGGCGTCCCAAGGAGTTATTAGTTAGGCGGAAAATATGTCACGTAGGCCTAAGCTAGCGCCTTGGAGAGACGCGACGCTGGCTGGTCCTTAGTCACGTGGAAGCGATTGGACCTACAGGACATCCCTGCGCGTTCGTCCACAGAAATAGTCACGTGGCCTAGTCACCTGTGTTGCACTATTGCAGTATAACAAGTAAGTCTCATTCGATCTCAGACAGGGTTAGATAGGGCAGTGGTAAAGTTAACAAGAGCTAACAGTGAGTTCATTTCAGGGTTTCCGTCAGAACCCACTTGACCGGAGTTGACCGGAGTTTGACTGCGAGAGATTGACTGCCGTTGATGATTGAGGGTGGCGATTGTCGCCATTGGACCGATCAGTGTAGGCCTGTCACTGTTTAGCGGGGTATCATAGGATCTCTTGAGGGAATCTAGCCGTCTGGGTGCCCAGCTGACGACGGGACGATCGTTGGGGCATCAGCTCTCCTCTACCTCGGCTCACAACCCCACATGTCTCGAGCAGCTTAGTGAAACCCTCTTGCTAACGGGAAGCTAAAGCTTCTCTCAACTGTACAAGGTCTGATTGGCTCACTCCCTTCCGCTTTATGGATGTACTGGGGGTAAAGTGAGGCCAGCTGAGTGATACAGGGTCGCACACTGAGACCATGAGTCTAGGGGATACCTAGAGGAACATTTTATCTCCTTTATTACGGGTGTATGTTGAGTTGGGTGGAGCATGGTTCACGGGTATTGGTGGACCCAGTAACAAACCAATAATAGTGACAATATATTTGGGTGTAGTTGATACCATTTCTCAGTTACTGATATTATCGTGACGTGTGTAGTTTAATATTTCTTAAACAATTTTGATAGTATTGTTTTTGAATGTTTGTGTCACTAAGTGGAACCAGAGTGATACTGTGATTTGATTCTTTTAATGCAATTGATTTTTCTTTATAATTCCGATCTCAGGTATAACCTTTGTTCCCCAGAGTAGTGTTTAAGTTAGGTTAGGAAGTGTGCATCTGTTGGGGTGATATAATTTTGTTGAGTGCCCTTAAGGCCTATTCATTGTAGAGTATTTAATTTCTTATTTTTTAATACCATTTCCTCAGTGACTGATATTATATTGAGCGCCCTTAAGGCCTATTCATTGTGGAGTTATTAATTTCTTATTTTTTAATACCATTTCCTCAGTGACTGATAT
>NW_024715840.1:0-12492 GCF_018991925.1 Homarus americanus | reverse complement strand
CAAAGCCCCTTAATCGAGTATAACAAAGTCCCTTGATCGAGTATAACTATGGCCCCTGATCAAGTATAATAAAGGACCCTAATGGAGTATAACACAGTCCCAAAATCTAGTAAAACAAAGTCCCATGTTCGAGTATAACAAAGTCCCCTGATCGAGTTTAACAAAGTCCCCTTATCGAGTATAATAAATCCCCTTGATTGAGTATAACAAAGTCCCCTCATAGAGCATAACAAAGCACCCTCATCGAGTAAAAGAAAGGCCCCTGACCGAATAAAACAAAGTCCCCTTATCGAGTATAATAAAGCCCCCTAATCGAGTATAACAAAGTCCCCTGATCGAGTATAACAAAGTCCCCTGGTCGTGTATAACAAAGTCCCCTGGTTGAAAATTACAAAGTCCCCTGGTCGATTATAACAAAGTCCCATGATCGAGTATAACAAAGTCCCAAGATCGAGTATAATAAAGCCCCCTGATCGAGTATAACAAAGTCCCCTGAACGAGTATAACAAAGTCCCCTGATCGAGTATAACAAAGTCCCAAGGATCGAGTATAACAAAGGCCCAAGATCTAGTAAAAGAAGGTCCCCTGATCGAGTATAAAAAGCCCCCTGGTCGAGTATAATAAAGTCCCTTGTCGAGTATAACAAAGTCCCCTGGTCGAGTATAACAAAGCCCTTAATCATATAACAAAGTCCCCTGATCGAGTATAACTATGGCCCTTGGGATCGAGTGGCAACAGCGACCTCAATGAGAGCAAATAACAAAGTCCCGTGATCGAGTATAACAAAGTCCCAAGATCGAGTATAATAATGCCCCCTGATCGAGTATAACAAAGTCCCCTAAACGAGTATAACAAAGTCCCCTGGTCGAGTATAACAAACCCCCTTCATTGAATATAACAAATTCTCCTGATCGAGTATAACAAAGTCCCGTGATCGAGTATAACAAAGTCCTGATCGAGGAAAACATACACCCTTTGATCGAGAAATAACAAAGTCCCCTGATCGAATATAACAAAGACCCTGATCGAGTATAACAAAGTCCCTGATCGAGTATAACTATGGCCCTGGATCGATTATAAATAAAGGACCAAATGTAGTATAACAATGTCCCAAGATCGAGAGCAACAAAGTCCCTGATCGAGTATAACAAAAGTCCCCTGACGAGAGCACAGTCCCCTGATCGAGAACAGTCCCCCTGATCGAGTATATAAAAGCCCCTGGCTGGTGAGCAACAAAGTCCTCTGATCGAGTACAACAAAGTCACCGTTCTGGTTATAAATAAAGTCCAATGATCGGAGCATAACAAGGTCCCTTATCGAGAATAACAAAGTCCCGTGATCGAGTATATAGCAAAGCCCCCTCATCGAGTATAACAAAGCCCATGATCGAGTATAAAAAAGTCCCCTGATCGAGTACTAGAAAGTCCCCTGAACGAGTATAACAAAGTCCCCTGATTGAGTATAACAAAGCCCCTTCATTGAATATAACAAAGTCCCCTGATCAAGTATAACAAAGTCCCCTGATCGAGTATAACAAAGTACCCTGATCGAGTATAACAAAGTACCCTCATCGAGAATAACAAAGTCCCATTATCGAGTATAACACAGTCCACTGATCGAGTATAAGAAAGGCCCCTGACCGAATATAACAAAGTCCCTAGTCGAGTAAAACAAACACCCCTGATCGAGTATAGCAAAGCCCCCTGATCGAGTATAACAAAGACCCCAGATCGAGTTTAACAAAGTCCCCTTATCGAGTATAATAAATCCCCTTGATCGAGTATAACAAAGTCCCCTGATCGAGTATAACAAAGCACCCTCAGCGAGTATAGGAAAGGCCCCTGACCGAATAAAACAAAGTCCCTATTCGAGTATAACTAAGTCCCCTGATCGAGTATAACTATGGCCCCTGATCGACTATAACAAAGGACCCTAATGGAGATTAACAAAGTTCCAAGATCGAGTATAACAAAGTCCTCTGATCCAGTATAACAAAGTCCACTGATCGAGAATAACAAAGTCCCCTCATCGAGCATAACAAAGCACCCTCATCGAGTATAAGAAAGGCCCCTGATCGAGTATAACAAAGTCCCATGGTCGAGTATAACAAAGTCCCCTGATCGAGTATAACAAAGCCCTTTGATCGAGTATAACAATGCCCCCTGATCGAGTATAAAAAAGCCCCCTGGTCAAGTATAACAAAGTCCGCTGATCGAGTACAACAAAGTCACCTGTTCGGTTATAACAATGTCCCCTGATCGAGTATAACAAAGTACCCTGATCAAGTATAACAAAGTGCCCTGATCGAGAATAACAAAGTCCCCTGATCGAGTATAACAAAGTCCACTGATCGAGTATAAGAAAGGCCTCAGACCGAATATAACAAAGTCCCAGTCGAGTAAAACAAACACCCCTGATCGAGTATAACAAAGCCCCCTGATCGACTATAACAAAGTCCCCTGATCGAGTATAACAAAGTCCCCTGATCCAGTATAACAAAGGCCCCTAATGGAGTATAACAAAGACCCCTGATCGAGTATAACAAAGACCCCAGATCGAGAATAACAAAGCCCCATTATCGAGTATAACAAAGCACCCTCATCGAGTATAAGAAAGGCCCCTGACCGAATAAAACAAAGTCCCAATTCGTGTATAACAAAGTCCCCTCATCGAGTATAACAAAGTCCCAAGATCGAGTATAATAAATCCCCTGATCGAGTATAACAAAGTCCCCTGAACGAGTATAACAAAGTCCCCTGAACGAGTATAACAAAGTCCCCTGGTCGAGTATAACAAAGCCCTTTAATCGAGTATAACAAAGTCCCCTGATCGAGTATAACTATGGCCCCTGATCGAGTATAACAAAGGACCCTAATGGAGTATAACAAAATCCCAAGATCGAGTATAACAAAGTCCCCTGATCGAGTATAACAAAGTCCACTGATCGAGAATAACAAAGTCCCCTCATCGAGCATAACAAAGCACCCTCATCGAGTATAAGAAAGGCCCCTGACGGAATAAAACAAAGTCCCTATTCGAGTATATACAAAGTCCCCTGATCGAGTATAACAAAGCCCCCTGATCGAGTATAACAAAGACCCCTGAAACAGTATAACAAAGTCCCTTGATCCAGTATAAGAAAGGCCCTTAATGGAGTATAACAAAGGCCCCTGATCGAGTATAACAAAGTCCCAAGATCGAGTATAACATATTCCCCTGATCAAGTATAACAAAGTCCCCTCTATCGAGAATAACAAAGTCCCCTCATCGAGCATAACAAAGCCCCCTGCTCGAGTATAAGAAAGGCCCCTGACCGAATTTAACAAAGCCCCTATTCGAGTATATACAAAGTCCCCTGATCGAGTATAACAAAGCTCCCTCATCGAGTATAACAAAGACCGCTTATCCAGTATAACAAAATCCCTTGATGCAGCATAACAAACGCCCTTAATGGAGTATAACAAAGGCCCCTTATCGAGCATAACAGTCCCAAGATCGAGTATAACAAAGTCCCCTGATCGAGTATAACAAAGGCCCCTCGTCGAAAATAACAAATTCTCCTGATCGAGTATAACAAAGTCCCCTGATCGAGTATAACAAAGTCCCAAGATCGAGTATAATAAAGCCCCCTGATCGAGTATAACAAAGTCCCCGGAACGAGTATAACAAAGTCCCCTGGTCGAGTATAACAAAGCCCCTTCATTGAATATAACAAAGTCCCCTGATCGAGTATAACAAAGCCCCCTGATCGAACATAACAAAATCCCCTGATCGAGTAAAACACACACCCTTGATCAAGTATAACAAAGTCCCCTGATCGAATATAACAAAGACCCCTGATCGAGTATAACAAAGTCCCCTGATCGAGTATTACTATGGCCCCTGATCGAGTATAACAAAGGACCCTAATGGAGTATAACAATGTCCCAAGATCGAGTATAACAAAGTCCCCTGATCGAGTATAACAAAGTCCCCTGATCGAGTATAACAAAGTCCCCTGATCGAGTATAACAAAGTCCCCTGATCGTGTATAAAAAAGCCCCCTGGTCAAGTATAACAAAGTCCGCTAATCGAGTACAACAAAGTCACCTGATCGGTTATAACAAAGTCCAATGATCGAGTATAACAAGGTCCCCTTATCGAGAATAACAAAGTCCCGTGATCGAGTATAGCAAAGCCCCCTCATCGAGTATAGCAAAGCCCATGATCGAGTATAAAAAAGTCCCCTGATCGAGTACTAGAAAGTCCCCTGAACGAGTATAACAAAATCCCCTGATCGAGTATAACAAAGCCCCTTCATTGAATATAACAAAGTCCCCTGATCGAGTATAACAAAGTCCCCTGATCGAGTATAACAAAGACCCCTGATCGAGTATAATAAAGTCACCTGCTCGAGTATTACTATGGCCCCTGATCGAGTATAACAAAGGACACCAATGGAGTATAACAAAGTCCCAAGATCGAGTATAACAAAGTCCCCTCATCGAGTATAACAAAGTCCCCTGATCGAGTATAACAAAGTCCACTGATCAAGTATAAGAAAGCCCCATGGTCATGTATAACAAAGTCCGCTGATCGAGTACGACAAAGTCACCTGATCGGTTATAACAAAGTCCCCTGATCGAGTATAACAAGGTCCCCTTATCGAGAATAACAAAGTCCCGTGATCGAGTATAACAAAGCCCCCTGATCGAGTATAACAAAGCCCATGATCGAGTATAAAAAAGTCCCTGATCGAGTACTAGAATGTCCCCTTATCAGTATTAAAACCCTGATTTATATAACAAAGTCCCCTGATCGAGTATTACAATGTCCCCTGATCGAGTATAACAAAGCCCCCTCATCGAGCGACAAAAACCCCTGATCGAGTATAAAAAGCCCCTGGTCGAGTATATAACAGTCCCCTGATCGGCAATAAAGCCCTGATCGAGGCAACAAAGTCCCCTGATCGAGTAAAACAAACACCCTGATCGAGTATAAACAGTCCCCTGATCGAGTATAACAAAGCCCCCTGATCGAGTATAACAAAGTCCCCTGATCGAGTATAACTAAGTCCCTGATCGAGTATAACAAAGGACCCTAATGGCGGATAACAAAGTCCCAAGATCGCGTATAACAAAGTCCCCTGATCGAGTATAACAAAGTCCCGTGATCAAGTATAACAAAGTACCCTGATCGAGTATAACAAAGTGCCCTGATCGAGAATTACAAAGCCCACTGATCGAGTATAAGAAAGGCCCCTAACCGAATATAACAAAGTCCCTAGTCGAGTAAAACAAACACCCCTGATCGAGTATAACAAAGCCCCTTGATCGAGTATAACAAGGTCCCTTGATCGAGTATAACAAAGCCCCCAGATCGAGTATAACAAAGTCCCAAGATCTAGTAAAACAAAGTCCCCTGATCGAGTATAACAAAGTCCCCTATTCGAGATTAACAAAGTGCCCTTATCGAGTATAATAAAGCCCCTGATCGAGTATAACAAAGTCCCCTGATCGAGTAGAACAAAGACCCCTATTCGAGTATAACAAAGTCGCATTATCGAGAAAACAAAGGCCCCTCATCGAGTATAACAAAGGCCCCTGGTCGAGTATAACAAAGTCCTTTGGTCGAAAATAACAAAGTCCCCTGATCGAGTATACTAAAGTCCCCTGATGGAGTATAACAAAGTCCCAAGATCGAGTATAACAAAGCCCCCAGTTCGAGTATAAGAAAGTCCGCTGATCGAGTATAACAAAGACCCCTGGTCGAGTGAGACAAAGTCCCTTGGCCGAGTATAACAAAGTCCCCTGGTTGAGTATAACAAAGTCCCATGATCGAGTATAACAAAGGCCCCTTATCGAGTATAACAAAGGCCCCTGGTCGAGTATAACAAAATAAACTGATCGAGTATAAAAAAGCCCCCTGGTCAAGTATAACAAAGTCCGCTGATCGATTACAAAAAAGTCACATGATCGGTTATAACAAAGTCCCCTGATCGAGTATAACAAGGTCCCCTTATCGAGAATAACAAAGTCCCCTGATCGAGTATAACAAAGCCCCCTGATCGAGTATAACTAAGTGCCCTGATCGAGTATAACAAAGTCCCCTGATCGAAGATAACAAAGGCCCCTAATGGAGTATAACAAAGTCCCAAGATAGAGTATAACAAAGTCCTCTGATCGAGTATAACAAAGCCCCCTCATCAAGTATAACAAAGTCCCCTGATCGAGTATAACTAAGTGCCCTAATCGAGTATAACAAAGGACTCTAATGGCGTATAACAAAGTCCCAAGATCGAGTATAAAAATGTCCCCTCATCGAGTATAACAAATCCACTGATCTAGTATAACAAAGTCCCCTGATCGAGTATAACACAGACCCCTGATCAAGAATAACAAAGTCCCCTGATCGAGTATAACAAAGTCCTCTGGTCGAGTATAACAACGTCCCCTGGTCGAGTATAACAAAGTCCCCTAATCGAGCATAACTAAGTCCCCTGATCGAGTATAACAAAGGACCCTAATGGAGTATAACAAAGGCCCAAGATAGAGTATAATAAGGTTCTGTGATCGAGTATAGCAAAGTCCCCCGATCGAGTATAACAAAGTCCCGTCATCGAGTATAACAAAGCCCCCTGATCGAGTATGAGAAAGGTACCTCATCGAATATGACAAGGTCCCTAGTCGAGTATATACAAACTCCCCTGATCGAGTATAACAAAGTGCCCAGATCGAGTTTAACAAAGTCCCCTGATCGAGTATAACAATGCCCCTCATCGAGTATAAAAAAAGCCCCCTGGTCGAGTATAACAAAGTCCCCTGGTCGAGTATACTAATGTCCCATGATCAAGTATAACAAAGGCCCCGAATCGAGTATAACAAGGCCCTTGGTCGAAAATAACAAAGTCCCCTGATCGAGTATAATAAAGTCCCCTGATCGAGTATAACAAAGTCCCAAGATCGAGTATAACAAAAACCCCAGATCGAGTATAACAAAGTCCGCTGATCGATTACAACAAAGTCACCTGACCGATTATAACAAAGTCCCCTGAACGAGTATAAAAAAGTCCCCTAATCGAGAATAACAAATTCCCCATATCGAGTATAGCAAAGCCCCCTGATTGAGTATAGGAAAACCCAGGATCGAGTATAAAAAAGTCCCCTGATCGAGTATAACAAAATCCCCTTATCGAGTATAATAAAGCCCCCTGATCGAGTATAACAAAGTCCCCTGATCGAGTATAACAAAGTCCCCTGATCGAGTAAAACAAACACCCCTGATCGAGTATAACAAAGTCCCCTAATCGAGTATAACAAAGCCCCCTGATCGAGTATAACAAAGTCCCCTGATCGCTTATAACTAAGTCCCCTGATCGAGTATAACAAAGGACCCTAATGGCGTAAAACAAAGTCCTATGATCGAGTATAACAAAGACCCTTTATCGAGTATAACAAAGGCCCCTGGTCGGGTATAACAAAATCCCCTGATCGAGTATAACAAAGTCCCCTGATCGAGTATAAAAAAGTCCCCTGATCGACTAAAACAAACACCCCTGATGGAGTATAACAAAGTCCCCTGATCGAGTATAACAAAGCTCCCTGATCGAGTATAACAAAGTCCCCTGATCGCTTATAACTAAGTCCCCTGATCGAGTATAACAAAGGACCCTAATGGCGTAAAACAAAGTCCTATGATCGAGTATAACAAAGACCCTTTATCGAGTATAACAAAGGCCCCTGGTCGAGTATAACAAAATCCCCTGATCGAGTATAACAAAGTCCCCTAATCGAGTATAAAAAATCCCCTGATTGAGAAAAAACAAACACCCCTGATCGAGTATAACAAAGTCCCCTGATCGAGTATAACAAAGCCCCCTGATCGAGTATAACAAAGTCCCCTGATCGCTTATAACTAAGTCCCCTGATCGAGTATAACAATGGACCCTAATGGCGTATAACAAAGTCCCAAGATCGAGTATAACAAAGTACCCTGATCGAGTATAACAAAGTCCCCTGATCGAGAATAACAAAGTCCCCTGATCGAGTATAACAAAGTCCACTGAACGCGTATAACAAAGTCACATAATTCAGTATAAAAAAGTCCCCTTATTCAGTATAACAAAGGCCCCTAATGGAGTGTAACAAAGGCCCTTGTACGAGTATAACAAAGCCCCCTCATCGAGTTTAAGAAAACCCCCTGATCGAGTAAAAAAAAGCCCCCTGGTCGAGTATAACAAAGTCCCCTGATCGAGTATAACAAAGTCCCCTGAACGAGTATAACAAAGTCCCCTGATCGAATAAAACAAACAACCCTGATCGAGTATAACAAAGTCCCCTGATCGAGTATAACAAAGCCCCCGAATCGAGTATAACAAAGTCCCCTGATCGAGTATAACTAAGTCCCCTGATCGAGTATAACAAAGGACCCTAATGGCGGATAACAAAGTCCCAAGATCCCGTATAACAAAGTCCCCTGATCGAGTATAACAAAGTCCCGTGATCGAGTATAACAAAGTACCCTGATCGAGTATAACAAAGTGCCCTGATCGAGAATAACAAAGCCCACTAATCGAGTATAAGAAAGGCCCCTAACCGAATATAACAAAGTCCCTAGTCGAGTAAAACAAACACCCCTGATCGAGTATAACAAAGCCCCCTGATCGAGTATAACAAGGTCCCTTGATCGAGTATAACAAAGCCCCCAGATCGAGTATAACATAGTCCCAACATCTAGTAAAACAAAGTCCCCTGATCGAGTATAACAAAGTCCCCTATTCGAGATTAACAAAGTGCCCTTATCGAGTATAATAAAGCCCCTGATCGAGTTTAACAAAGTCCCCTGATCGAGTATAACAAAGACCCCTATTCGAGTATAACAAAGTCGCATTATCGAGAAAACAAAGGCCTTTGATCGAGTATAACAAAGGCCCCTGGTCGAGTATAACAAAGTCCTTTGGTCGAGTATAACAAAGTCCCATGATCGAGTATAACAAAGGCCCCGAATCGAGTATAGCAAAGGCCCCTGGTCGAAAATAACAAAGTCCCCTGATCGAGTATACACTAAGTCCCCTGATGGACTATAACAAAGTCCCAAGATCGAGTATAACAAAGCCCGCAGTTCGAGTATAAGAAAGTCCGCTGATCGAGTATAACAAAGACCCCTGGTCGAGTGAGACAAAGTCCCCTGGCCGAGTATAACAAAGTCCCATGATCGAGTATAACAAAGTCCCATGATCGAGTATAACGAAGGCCCCTTATCGAGTATAACAAAGGCCCCTGGTCGAGTATAACAAAATAAACTGATCGAGTATAAAAAAGCACCCTGGTCAAGTATAACAAAGTCCGCTGATCGATTACAAAAAAGTCACCTGATCGGTTATAACAAAGTCCCCTAATCGAGTATAACAAGGTCCCCTTATCGAGAATAACAAAGTCCCCTGATCGAGTATAACAAAGCCCCCTGATTGAGTATAACTAAGTGCCCAGATCGAGTATAACAAAGTCCCCTGATCGAAGATAACAAAGGCCCCTAATGGAGTATAACAAAGTCCCAAGATAGAGTATAACAAAGTCCTCTGATCGAGTATAACAAAGCCCCCTCATCGAGTATAACAAAGTCCCCTGATCGAGTATAACAAAGTGCCCTAATCGAGTATAACAAAGGACTCTAATGGCGTATAAAAAAGTCCCAAGATCGAGTATAAAAATGTCCCCTCATCGAGTATAACAATGTCCACTGATCGAGTATAACAAAGTCCCCTGATCGAGTATAACACAGACCCCTGATCAAGAATAACAAAGTCCCCTGATCGAGTATAACAAAGTCCTCTAGTCGAGTATTACAACGTCCCCTGGTCGAGTATAACAAAGTCCCCTAATCGAGCATAACTAAGTCCCCTCATCGAGTATAACAAAGGACCCTAATGGAGTATAACAAAGGCCCAAGATAGAGTATAATAAGGTCCTGTGATCGAGTATAGCAAAGTCCCCTGATCGAGTAAAACAAAGTCCCGTCATCGAGTATAACAAAGCCCCCTGATCGAGTATGAGAAAGGTACCTGATCGAATATAACAATGTCCCTAGTCGAGTATATACAAACTCCCCTGGTCGAGTATACCAATGTCCCATGATCGAGTATAACAAAGTCCCAAGATCGAGTATAACAAAGCCCCCAGATCGAGTATAACAAAGTCCGCTGATCGATTACAACAAAGTCACCTGACCGGTTATAACAAAGTCCCCTGAACGAGTATAAAAAAGTCCCCTAATCGAGAATATCAAATTCCCCATATCGAGTATAGCAAAGCCCCCTGATTGAGTATAGGAAAACCCAGGATCGAGTATAAAAAAGTCCCCTGATCGAGTATAACAAAATCCCCTTATCGAGTATAATAAAGCCACCTGATCGAGTATAACAAAGTCCCCTGATCTAGTATAACAAAGTCCCCTGATCGAGTAAAACAAACACCCCTGATCGAGTATAACAAAGACCCCTGATCGAGTATAACAAAGCCCCCTGATCGAGTATAACAAAGTCCCCTGATCGCTTATAACTAAGTCCCCTGATCGAGTATAACAAAGGACCCTAATGGCGTAAAACAAAGTCCTATGATCGAGTATAACAAAGACCCTTTATCGAGAATAACAAAGGCCCCTGGTCGAGTATAACAAAATCCCCTGATCGAGTATAACAAAGTCCCCTGATCGAGTATAAAAAAGTCCCCTGATCGACTAAAACAAACACCCCTGATTGAGTATAACAAAGTCCCCTGATCGAGTATAACAAAGCCCCCTGATCGAGTATAACAAAGTCCCCTGATCGCTTATAACTAAGTCCCCTGATCGAGTATAACAAAGGACCCTAATGGCGTAAAACAAAGTCCTATGATCGAGTATAACAAAGACCCTTTATCGAGTATAACAAAGGCCCCTGGTCGAGTATAACAAATCCCCTGATCGAGTATAAGAAAGATCGAAAAAAAACAAACACCCCTGATCGAGTATAACAAAGTCCCCTGATCGAGTATAACAAAGCCCCCTGATCGAGTATAACAAAGTCCCCTGATCGCTTATAACAAAGTCCCCTGATCGAGTATAACAATGGACCCTAATGGCGTATAACAAAGTCCCAAGATCGAGTATAACAAAGTACCCTGATCGAGTATAACAAAGTCCCCTGATCGAGAATAACAAAGTCCCCTGATCGAGTATAACAAAGTCCACTGAACGCGTATAACAAAGTCACATAATTCAGTATAAAAAAGTCCCCTAATTCAGTATAACAAAGGCCCCTAATGGAGTGTAACAAAGGCCCTTGTTCGAGTATAACAAAGCCCCCTCATCGAGTTTAACAAAACCCCCTGATCGAGTATAATAAAGTCCCCTTTTCGAGTATAATAAAGCCCCCTCATCGAGTATAACAAAGTCCCCAGATCGAGTATAACAAAGTCCCCTGGTCGGGTATAACAAAGTCCCCTCATCAAGTATAACAAAGCCCCCTCAACGAGTATAACAAATTACCCTGATCGAGTATAACAAAGTCCCCTAATCGAGTATAACAAAGCCCCCTGATCGAGTATAACAAAATCCCCTGGTCGAGTATAACAAAGTCCCCTAGTCGAGTATAACAAAGTCCCCTGATCGAGTATAACAAAGCCCCCTCTTCCAGATTAACAAAACTCCCTGATCAAGTATATAAAAGTCCCCTGGTCGAGTATAACAAATTCCCATGATAGAGTATGACAAAGGACCCTTATGAAGTATAACAAAGGCCCCTGGTCGAGTATAACAAAGTCAACTGATCGAGTATAACAAAGTCCCCTAATCGAGTATAACAAAGTCCCCTAATCGAGAATAACAAAGCCCCCTAATCGAGTATAACAAAGGTCCCTGATCGAGTATAACAAAGACCCGTGATCGAATTTAACAAAGTCCACTGATCGATTATAACAAAGTCCCCTGATAGAGTATAACAAAGCCCCCTGATCGAGCATAACAAAGTCCCATGATCGAGTATAACAATGGACCCTAATGGAGTATAACAAAGTACCAAGATCGAGTATAACAAAGTCCCTGTATCGAGAATAACAAAGTCCCCTCATCGAGCATAACAAAGCCCCCTACTCGAGTATAAGAAAGGCCCATAACCGAATATAACAAAGTCCCTATTCGAGTAGATACAAAGTCCCTTGATCGAGTATAACAAAGCCCCCTGATCGAGTATAACAAAGACCGCTGATCCAGTATAACAAAGTCCCATGATCCAGTATAAAAAAGGCCCTTAATGGAGTATAACAAAGGCCCTTGATCGAGTATAACACAGTCCCAACATCGAGTATAACAAAGTCCCCTTATCAAGTATAACAAAGTCCCCTGATCGAGTATAACAAAGTCCCCTTATCGAGCATAATAAAGCCCCTGATCGAGTATAACAAAGTTACCTAATCGAGTATAACAAAGCCCCCTGGTTCGAGTAAACAAAGTCCCCTGGTCGAGTACAACAAGTCCCCT
>NW_024715839.1:0-5000 GCF_018991925.1 Homarus americanus | reverse complement strand
ATATATATATATATATATATATATATATATATATATATATATATATATATATATATATATATGTATATATATATACACACACACACACACACCAGCGAGAAAAGACAAGATGATCCGGGGCTCCAGTGAGGCAGACAGACCTCAGAAAACAGTCGCTCGGGGTCACGACATTGTTTAAAAAAAAAACGGTTTCAGGGCCACATGACATGTAGTACCAGGACGAACACACAGCTTCTATGTGAAAAGGCAGTACAATTCTAGGACATTTACACATCACATAAGAGAAACGCCATTGAATTCCGGGACACACATTTCAATCAGACATGTTTCCAAGACATTCATTTCAATCAGACATGTTTCTAGGTTATGTATGTGTGTATGTGTATGTGTGTGTGTGTGTGTGTGTGTGTGTGTGTGTGTGTGTGAAAGACTCCATTCATAACTCACGAGGCTCACGAATAGACTCTTCAAGATCAAATTCATGCAGGAGGAAATAAGCTTCAAGTATTCATAATCCAGGTCACGTGATCTTGAGACCTGTCCCTGAACCTGGGTATACACGAGTAAATACCAAAAGCTCGTGCATTCACAAAATCCTCGAATTATACGCCACAAGAATATTTCTCTCTTGGACCTATGCTGAGAGATACATAGACGTGGGATTATGTTTCAGATGGATACGATTTTGAAAGACACTCAACACCATAAACACATACTGGAAAGCTACATATCCAAAGACACATACTCGAAAACTACATATATCTCCAAGATACTCACCTCCAAGGAACACATACTCGAAAGCCCCACTACAGAACAGTCTCATTCAAGGGACTCTTACATACTCACACACATTGGCCATTCATCTCCAAGACACAAACTCTCTAAAGCACACATCTCCACACACACATATGTATCCATAAGAAAAACCTCTATGAAATATAGTATATGTAAGGGCCGCTTGTCTCTAAACACGCCCCATCGTGGGATATATCCTGATGACACACACACAAACATATGACAAACCACCAACATAATTCACTTCTCATGACATATTACTTTGTAGAATGTTCCCTTGCGATGCTGTTTTCTAGGATACATCTCTCTCTCTCTCTCTCTCTCTCCTTTCCTGACTTTATCTGTCTCTCTCTATTTCTGTCTGTCTCTGTCTCTTTCCCTAAGTTTACCGTCCTCCCGAAACAAGTCGCTCCCTCAGGGTAGATGTACAAGGACCTGGAGTTGAAGGAAACATGATGGAGAGGACGAGAGAGGAAGGATCCGAGAGAGGTGAGTGGAAGAGGAGGGGGAGGAGGAGGTGAGATATGGAAGTGAGCTGGGGAAGAGGAGGAAGTGGGTAAGAGGAGGTAGGGGGAGAAGAAAGAAGAGGTGGTGAGTGGGAGAGGAGATGGAATTGAGTTATAAAGGAGAGAGACGGGGAGGAAGAGGAGAAGAAGAGAGGGTAAGGGGTGGTAAGTGGAGGAAAGAGGGTAAGAGGAGGTAAGTGGAGGAAGAGGGGAAAAATAAAATGAATAGGATAAGATGAGGAGGAGGAGAAGGGATGAAGCTAGAGGGGATAAAGAAGGAAGAGATGAGCTAAGAGAAGAAGAAAAATGTGATTGAGTGGAGAAAGGGGAGGAGAATGGAGGGGAGGAGAAAGAGGAAGATATAATTAGTAAATAAAACAATGAAACAGAAAGATGAGAGAGAGAGAGAGAGAGAGAGAGAGAGAGAGAGAGAGAGAGAGAGTACCCCACCAGGAGCTGAGTCCAGGAGATAATGGGAAAGGGAAGAGTTGTTGTGCCCGGGACGAAGTCTTGTACCACCAACGTCTCAGGAGAGGCTCAAAGAACGATACAGTCAGAGACACAGACAGACAGACAGACAGAGACACAGACAGACAGACAGACAGACAGACAGACAGACAGACAGAATTAATGAGACCCCACAAAAGAGTTGCACCACACTAAACCCACGTCCCTAATACAGGTATCAGCCAGCCAGAGTTTGTTTACCTAAGCCAAAATCCACTTAATGGCCACTATTATTATCATCATTTATAACACACACACACACGCACACACACACACATCCTCGACACCGGCTCCTACTACCAGCTGAGATCCCTAGCCCGAGAATTGCTGTTCGACCCCACAACCGCATCCAGCCCATACGTGCACGAACTGATCGCTATAAGAACAGCCCAGTCCCAACCATTGTAAAATTTATCAATAACATGTAATAAATCAGTGTATTCACTCCCAGTAAACACTGCTCCCTACGCTGTCACTATGTTGAAATGAACTGTATTTTGAGCTGATCCCCATCTAAGTTACTATATGTCTTATTTGTGTCACTTATGTCATTTGTATATTATTTGTAATTCGTAACCCATTCCCCAAATATGTAACTGTATATTTTCAGCCCACAATAAACTGCTAATTACACACATACACATACATACATATTATTATTATTATTATTATTATTACATAGAAATGTTGATGTGGAGAAATGGAAAATATTAATAATGCAAAAGCCTATGAACAGAGGGGGACGAAGACAAGTGTGAAAAGGTTAGGTTAGGTTAGGTTAGGTATAGGTAAATTAGGTTTTGTTAGATTTGGTAAGGTAAAATTAGATTAATCTGGAATCAAAAGCAGTAAGTTCTAAAGAAAAAGTCGAAAAGACAGACAGACAAAGAGAGCATAAAGTGGCGATAAAACGTTCGATCACAACCATTGAACCGAAAAAAAAAGTAAAATCTCTCACTGGAAAAGAAAGGCAAGTGGCAAATGTCAGCAGGTCAGGACATGGAATAGTCAAAGCACTGAACATTACCCCGACAAAGGGAGGGGGGAAAGTGGCGAATTCTCACTCAACTTTAAAATCAATAGACTCGTGTCAATCTAGGCGGAGTGGATGCTGGAAATGGTCGTGAGAGGACTACAGAAACTCGTTCCTAAAATGAATAAACGAAGAATTGAAAAAAATATATATAAATCGTCGCGGAATATGAAAGGTGTGGATCAAGCTAAGTAATACAAAAACGTAAAGGATTTGTCTCTTAATCGAGTAGTTGTTAAGAATATTCTTCAAAAGGACGTGGATTTTTTTTTTCGGTCAATGCAACGCGAGTGTAATCGGGCTCAACAAACCTGAAAAGGGGATCACCTCATACTAAACATACGACCTGATGTTTCTAGAGGTTCGTCCAAACTACCAAGTGTGCCAAAGTTCTTAATTTAGTTGAGAATTGATAAGAGTGTGTGTGTGTGTGTGTGTGTGTGTGTGTGTGTGTGTGTGTGTGTGTGTGTGTGAGAAAGAGAGCCTCCCGACACTCCTGGGTCGAGTCTGAACTTCAAAGAAAAAAATGAAACTTGGCTTCTAAAACAAATTACAAGAATAGGGAAGCTGCTTGGGAAAGGCGAATGTAATGCGTTAGATGTAATGAAGTTTAGAAGTAGAGGTACGAAAAAAAACATGTAATTCATTCTGGAACTTATCAGAAGAGAACTGTAGGAACTAATTTTGGTGGGGAAGTGGTGCGGATGGTGGGAGAGGTGGAGAGAGCGAGTGTGGGAGAGGTGGAGAGAGTGGCGAGAGAGAGAGAGGGTAGAATTGATGTGAAAAGGGTATGGGATGTGATGATGTGGCGGAAGGAAAGAGATGACAGTGAGGGTTTATGAGATAATGAGAGAGGTAGACAATGATTATCTGGCACTGGACCGCCCAGAAAGGCATTTAGTCTCTCTCTCTCTCTCTCTGGCCACATACCCTCCGGTAATCATGAACTACCTCACAATACATCACGTAGAACTTTGTCAGTTCTTTAACGAGATAGAGTTCTATTACCTAAGGATACACTAATATTCCTATTTATTTATTTCACTGAAGATAAAGAAACATATGTTGTATCTGTACACGTCGCGAATTCATGACTAGTAGTTTTGTAATTTTGTGACCAAAGAGTTGATGACATTTGTGCTATATGTTTATAAACCCAGAAGCTGCATGACGCAAGTGTTGCTCATATACACAACAGGAAAACATAAGGGATATGATGTTATGCCATCCTTAAAGGTGTCTATAAACAGGAAAGAACCAATCAGGGAACAACTCACTCGAGAATCTCTCCCTATCGCCCATATATAACTTCCACAGAATTACACTATCGGCTTGTAAACTTCCCATGACGCTCCTAAACGCAGCCTCTGACTAGTGAAATGTCCAGCAGGTAAACAACTACCTTACCTGAACTGTAATTTACGGTGTTTTAATACGCTACCATCACCTGTAATACAAACAAACTTTAGCATTAGCTCTAAGTTTGCCTGTGGAAAAATACCTCCAGCAGAAGAATGACCTCATTAATTAATGCTATAATTCCCTGAGGTATAATTTAGCGCAATTTTCAAAGACTATTTATCATACATAATATTGCGACAGAAACTCCAGGTGTTTATTTAACGCGTTGCAGGATACAGGTAGTGAAAAGACACAATGGTTAATGAGGCTATTTGACCCGGGGGTTAAACGAGTGGTATATGCCTGCTAGAGAGAAATAATAAGATGAAGGAAAGCGAGAGAGAGAGAAAGAGTGAGGCGAATAAAGATTGAATGAGATAAAGAGACAGGTGGGGAGAAAGTTCAAGGTGCACAGACAGACAGACAGAGCAAGGAGGTTCACATTGTTGTACATATCATAAATTCCTTGTAAGAAAAAACACATGACTTTAATACCTGTTCTAAGAATTATGTACCAAAAAAGGTCTAATTTCCCCCCCCCCTCCCCTCACACACACACACACTATACATCTCTGGAATATACACAGTGTTCTCATTCCTGCAGACAACTCCCATCCTCACTTGTCTCTCACCACAACACGACACCTGCGAGTTAACTTAGGAAAGGACCAAATTAAACCTCCCGGACTCGAACCCAGAACCGAACCCGAATATCCATGTTAAGAGCGAGAATGTGGTTATACTACGTGTTTGATTTA
>NW_024715838.1:0-8062 GCF_018991925.1 Homarus americanus | reverse complement strand
ATATCATGAAGTTAGAGAGAGACTCAAAGGTTTCTTCAACCCTTGATGTCTCCAGCCATTGTTGAAATAAACGACCCAGGTGAATCGAAAACTGCTGGTACGTTTCTCCCTCTCTAATCTTCGTTCTGCGAAAATCAGCACGATAACCGTCAGAAGTCTTGCAAAATCCTCGCAAGAGAGCTTGCTTCAACAAGAAGTAATCTCGGGTGATGTCGGCAGACAGGGACGTAAATTTCTACCGGCTTACCACTCAGTAGGCTACCCAACCTTACAGCATAGCTATCTGGGGCTACACCAAGCAGCTCAGCTACCCGCTCAAACCTAACAAGGTAGGAGGCGATGTCTTCTCCTTCACGGTACACAGGCAAGCTGGGTTTTACCACATTGTCTTGTATATGGCCAGAGGATGCTGGTCTACTTGAAGCATTAATCCTAGCCAGTTCTAGGTCCTTTTCTGCCTGCAACTTAGCTAATTCGAACTCTCTTTCTTTCTCTCTCTGGCGTTCCTCCAACTCTCTCTCTCTCTGGCGTTCCTCCAACTCTCTCTCTCTCTGGCGTTCCTCTCTCTCTTTCTCTTTCTGACGTTCCTCTCTCTCTTTCTGACGTGCCTCTCTCTCTCTCTGACGTTCCTCTCTCTCGGCATTCTGTTGGGTGACCACATACTGACCAATGTCATTACCTGTCAGACCCAGGGCCACCGCTTGACCTTTCCACACCTCAAAAGCAGACATAATGATCCGAAAGGCCAAGAACAAAGAAAAAAAACGAACAACTTACCCCGCAAATAGCCAAAGGTAACTCACCTAGTGGCTCAATCAAACCAGTAAATGATTTGATCCGACTGGAGGGAACCTCGTTCCGCACCCAGCCCAGCTGAATCACCTCAGGGTAACGAAACCGCACCAGGTGAAACAACAACATATATGCTATGACAGCATCCACAGTGCACCCCAACCAACACTAATTAACTTCCCCAAGTACAAGGTAGAGCAACAAAAATTAGCACACAGAAGGAAGGGATAACCACTGAACAACACTTGCTTCCGGGCCACAGACAGCAAGGTGGCGCGCTCACGGCGACTTACAACAACACCGGAACGAATGTTAAACCTCAGAAACCAAAGGTCAGAGACAATCCTGGCAAGGTCGCCACTTGTAAAGGCCTGGGACTTAGGGATAGAAATCCCTTACCAGGATAATCAGGATCTTAATAAAGGGAAGTCAAGGACCATGGTTTTCCGAGGAATAACAAACAACAGTTAGAGATTGGCATCTCTTTACTATAAAAATATAACACAAAACTCTGACACCACTCAACAAACATCAAATAATTACGGGAGTCAAACAATTAATGGAAGCAACAATTAAAGGAATCAAACAAATAATAGAATCGAACAATAAAGGGGAGTCAGCAATTAATGGAATCAAACAATGAACAAATATTTCCTACGGCAGTGGCCCTGGGGGAAGGTTCTGGAACGCGGTGATGCACACTCAGGGCAGGGAAGCGTCCATTCACTCCACACTCAGCAACGTCTTGAAAAGGCAGGAGAACACCGGGGCACCGACGGAATGTGATGAATTGATGGTCGTGGTATGCGGTAGTGGTAGATGACCAGAGAGTTGGCAGTTGATAGGTGAAGGTCTGGGAACACAGCCCACGAGTCCAGGACCTATGATGAGATCACAGCCAGAATTTGACGGACAGCAGGGTAGCTAGATACTGACGGTATGGCGGCTGGGTTGAATCTGCCCGCGGCGGAGAGGGTTGCTGCCGTTATCACCTCCGTCCAACCACCCCAAGTGTCGTCTGCACCAGCAAACGAGCGAGTTAGCAACGGTAACTAGCCGGAGGATCGTTTCCGCCCTTACAAGTAATCACCTTAGCTTAATTTCCCTATGAATGAGGCATCTCGTTAATAACAAACCAGTAATTTACCTTTGTTTCCCAGGAGAAGAATCGCCAGGAAGTGTTACAGATGAGAGACACAGTGAAGGAGATGTGTTTTATTGGAGAGAGAGAGAGAGAGAGAGAGAGAGAGAGAGAGAGAGAGAGAGAGACTGTTTTGTGATAAACGAGAAAGACTCATGGGAAAAAAGTGGGGTGGAAGATTACAGTCCTCTCCCACATAATACCTTCCTGGGACGGTGGGATAAAAGGGATAGGGAAGGATGAGAGGGAAGGAGGTAAGGGTGGGGGTTAGACTGGGATGGGTGGATGGAGGATGGGAGGGAGAAACGGATGAATATGTGGAGAGGTAGAGAGTGAGGGATGGGGAGATGGGAGGTTGTGAGGGAGGTTGTGAGGGATTTTTTTTAACGGTTAACAAATCTATTGACAAACCTTGGAGTACAGTTTGCCTATTCGGAGTAATTCAGTCAGGTCTTGACACTGAGGGTGGTATCAATGTTCACTGCCACACAGGACAGTGGTTCATATACAGTACATTAGGAGTCATATTCTATTTGAGGACTAATCAGTGTGGGCCAGCAGCAAATATAAGATAAACAGCAAGAATGTCCTCAAGTACTCCTGATTCAATGAAGTAATTACAGTGTTCAAGATACAATAAGTCAGGTGGCCTGAAGTCTTTGATAGTGTAACAATCAGTAATATAGTGTTCAAGTGTATGCTTTAAAGGTTTATCACAAAGTTTACATGCTGAGTGTTCCGGTATGGGTACAGCGTTACTAACTTGCCAGATGTGTCTGTATCCTAGCCTAATTCTGGCCACAACTACATCACATTGTCTGGTTCTGTGTGAGGGAAAGGTTTGAGTTGGAGAGATAGAGAGGGGAGAGGGGGAGATGGGAGTGGATGAGAGAAATATAAAAAAGTGAATAAACTGGTAACTAAGACGTAAACAAAATACACAGATGAAGGAATTAATTTGATCATTAGTAAACAAATTTAAGGACACGAGTATGAGTTTGTTAATTTGTGAGGAAAATACTCTCTCCTTCCTCCCCCCTCATTCCTTCCCTCCCTCCTTTCTTCCCTCCACCATTCCCTCTCCCCGTCTCTTGCTTCCTACTCTCTCCCTCCATTTCCCTTTCAGTCCTTACTTCTCCCTACATCCTTCCTTCTGCTCCTCCTTTCCCATCTCCCTCTATCTCTCTCCTCCCTTCTGTCCATCTCTTCCTGCTTCCCTTCCACTCTTTGTATATCTGCCCCTCCACAACCCCTTCCCTCTCTCCCACCCCGCCCATTCCCTCTTCCTTCCCCCTCCCTACCACTCTCCGATCATACCTCCCCCACCTACCACCCCCCTCTCTCACCCTCACCCCCCTCCAAAAATCTAACTAACAAAGGGTCACTATCACACATGAGGTGAGTGGGGGTGATGAGGGGGGGGAGGGGAGGTTTGGAATGTGGGTGGGGGGGGGAGTGAAGAGGTCAAATCCTCAAAGGCAGTGGGTGATATAGGGGTTGGGGAGATTATGGGTAAGGGTAGAAGGAAAGCGAGGGGGAGAGGGGAGATGAGGGGGAGAGAGAAAAAAACTCAAAGAGACATAAAGAGGGGAGTAATTAAGGGGAGAGGAGGGAGGGGCGATGAAAGAGGTAGATGGAAGAGAATGTGATAATAAATGGAAGGGTGAAAAATGTCATAGCTTATGTACAGGGAAAAGTATACAAAGAGGCAACCATGATATACATACACATACGCACATACAAAACATATACATACATACATACATACCCTGTACATACATACATACATACATATATACATACATACATACAAACATACATACATACACCTATAAATACATACATATACACATATTAATACATACATACACATCTATTTATCTCTGCATCTATCTTCTATCTCCTTTCTCTCTATTTTCTTTCTTTCTTTCTTTCTTTCTTTCTTTTTCTGGAATAATAAATAACAAGAGAGGAATAATATAGGAGAGTTGGAAAAACAGAATTATGTGTGTGTGTGTGTGTGTGTGTGTGTTTGTCAGTCTCCTTAAATCAGCAGTACTTTAAATTTTTCTTCAACCTCAAGAAAAAAATATTTAATAAAAAACTCACTCACTCACTAACTCACTCACTAACTAATACCAAGACACAACATCATTAAATTTTCTGAATACGAGAATTTTTAAATAATGTGAAATAATGTTTTTTATTAATTTTTTTTATTTTTATATTTTTTAACTTTTCTTAGACAAATTTGTGTTGGTAAGGAAGACAAACAGTGGACCTCCGGAAGTCTCCTCAGGTAAAATATTAATGACTACTCAGGTTAATTAAGTTTATTTCTATATACCTGTCCACGATTTTTTTAATTAATTGTACTCAGGTTGATCTTTCTTTGATTTACACACACACACACACACAGGGGAGGTTCACACACACACACACACACACACACAGGGGAGGTTCACACACACATACACATACACACCCAATGAACGCCTCTCACACATTTCATTTCTCCTCTCACTCTCTCTCTCCTTCTCCCACTCCTTTCTCTCTCCCACATTACCTTCTCTCAGTTCATCTTTCACCTCTCCATTCCACATTCCCTCTTCTCATTCTCTCCTTTCCCTTCTTCTCCCTCTATTCCCAGCCCATCTTCGCTCTCCCCATTCCATAATTTATCTCCCTCTCTTTTCCTCCTCACCATTCCACATTCCCTATTCTCACTCACTCCTCTCCCTCCCTCTCTCTCTTCCCTCTCCTTATTCCCTCCCCACCATTACCTACGCCCTCTCCCTCCCTCTCCGGCCCATTTCAAATAGGACTTGTCACCCCATTAACAGGAAACAGCCGACCATAACACCTAATGACCCGCCACCACTTTCCACCAATAGCTGACCAGGTTTCATAAAGCCTTTCCGAGCCCGCCAATCAGAGAGGCCAGACAACAAAGTGCCTTACCGAGTCCCTTGCCACCGCCCGCCAATCACAGGTCGGATAACAAAGTGCCTTAGAGGTCCCTCGTTGCCACCGACCAATCACAGTTCACGTAAGATATGGCCCCACTGAGTCACTCTCGACACAACCAATCAGAGTTTGGTTTTCAAAATGCGGAGGGGAGAAATTGCCCCCCCCCCTACCAATCACGTCGTCGGTTTTATAACGCGTAGGAGTAGTAGAAATATTTAACTGTTTTCTATTCATAAAACGTATACATGTATAAATAAACGCAGTACCTAATTTATACATATATACAAACATATATAAACATATAAAACAAACAAACAAAAAATGACAACAAACAAACAAATATTCCCTCTTACGATAATTAATTGAACAGGTAAGGTTGTACTACCTCATGTTCCGCTTGTCACCTTACCTGTAGGGAGACCAATTATGGCGGTTAAATAGGAGAGAGAGAGAGAGAGAGAGAGAGAGAGAGAGAGTTTATAACCTACACTTTAAAACGCAATAATAACTTAACTTAAACACACACACACACACACACACACACACACACACAGATAAACACCATCGTGAATTGAAGCGTTTATAATCACCTTAATCATTCAATACTATTCAAAACACACCTTAACCCACACAAGGAAGAGGAGGAGGAGGAGGAGGAAGAGGGAAGGTGGAGGGAGGAGGATGAGGAGGAGGAGGAGGAGGAGGAGGAGGAGAGAAAAGGGTGAGAAGAAGGATGAGGGGAGGAGGGGGAGGGGGGAGGAAGAGAGATAGTGTGGAGGAGAAGGGGGAGGAAGAGGAGAAGGGGGAAAGGAGAAAGAGGAGGGTAAGAAGGAGGGGGAGGAGAAGGAGGAGGAGGAGGGGGGGGGTTATTGCCTATAGAAAACCTGTATAAAGATAAGCGTCTACCTGTTACCTGTAGTGTTATGCTAATTGGTTCCTTAATGTGGCCAAATTCACCTGGATTATTATGGCTGGAAGGACTTGGCTGGAGTGGTATTAATATTTGGGTCCATTGCCTAGGAGTTATGGTAAACGGTTTGTGGTTAATGAGGTGTTGGTTACCTGTGGAGAGAAGGTGAGTGTCTGTTTGTTTGTTTGTTTGAAGGTGGTGTTATTATTATTATTATTATTATTATTATTATTATTATTATTATTATTATTATTATTATTATTATTACGAAAATCAATCTAATAATCACAATACCTAACACACACACACACACACACACACTAACGACCTCAATCACTCTACAATGAAAAAAAATAAAAACCCTCGTTAGTCATTCACTCAGAACCAATTAGTGAATAGTGAAAGAGTTATTATTCGTTATTCATTCTGGGGCAGCTCAGGAAAATAGGAAAATAGGGGCGATTTTTCTTTTCTTAAGTTGGGGAAAGTTGGACCAGTCGCTAAAGAGCTTATGAGGGCAAAAGATGTCTTAATATAAGGTAATTACGGGCCTGGGGTAGGTGGAAGCCTGATGAGAGGGGGTGAGAGGGGAGTGGGTGAGGGGGAGGAGGAGGAAGAGAGGGGAAGGAGGAGGAAGAGAGGGGAAGGAGGAGGAAGAGAGGGGGAGGAGGAGGAAGAGAGGGGGAGGAGGAGGAGGAGGAGGAAGAAGGGGAGTCATAGGAGGATGATAATAATAATAATAATAATAATAATAATAATAATAATAATAATAATAATAATAATAATAATAATAATAATAATAATAATAATAATAATAATAATAATAATAATAATATGAAAACACAAAACTCCTCCTCCATATAAAAAAATAATCCCCTCACTTCTCTCAATCAAGTGTGTGTGTGTGTGCGTGTAAATAATAATAATAATAATAATAATTAACGGTTTATTGAAAGAGCTTGGCAGCCAGAAGGCTGAAAATATACAGTTACATATTTGGGGAATGGGAATGTGTGTGTATGTGTGTGTGTGTGTGTGTGTGTGTGTGTGTGTGTGTATGTGTGTGTGTGTGTGTGTGTGTGTGTGTGAAGGTAAAGTGACTCCACGTTTTCTATGCATCGGGAGACGACGGATGAGAGAGAGCGGGGGGAACTAATTAAAATTTCTCCCTGGCTCTCGGTATTACACAACAGAGTTCAGTAATGTCAACACGCCGTGAAGACAGTCTACTATACCAGAGACGTTTAAGAGCTCAAGGAACAAAATCAAATTAATTATCTAATAAAAAATAATAATAATGTAAAGAGATAGCCTACTTGTCTTTAATGTTTTGAAGTTGCATAAATAAAAAATATTATTATTTTTTTATAATATGTAAAGGAATTTTTATTCTTGAGTGATTGAGTGAAAAAAAATTGAGTGGCTTTGAACAATAACAACAACAACAGAAGAAGAAAGAAGAAGAAGAAGAAGGAGAAGAAGAAGAAGGAGAAGAAGAAGAAGAAGCAGCGAAAATAACGACAAATAATAATAATGATAATAATAACAATAACCAAAAACAACACAACAACAACAACAATAATAATAATAATAATAATAATAATAATAATAATAATAATAACACATACAGTACAGTAGACATTAACAGCCATACAGACACATTAACATGAGACAATAGTCCTTTGTCCCTCCTTATGGTTAGACCGGCAGCAATAACAATTAAAATAGTCCTTTCCTTACCCTTAATGCCACCCTTACCCTTAATGCCACCCTTGCCCTTAATGCCACCCTTGACCTTAATGCCACCCTTGACCTTAATGCCACCCTTGACCTTAATGCCACCCTTACCCTTAATGCCACCCTTGACCTTAATGCCATCCTTGACCTTAATGCCACCCTTGATCTTAATGCCACCCTTGACCTTAATGCCACCCTTGACCTTAATGCCACCCTTACCCTTAATGCCACCCTTGACCTTAATGCTACCCTTGCCCTTAATGCCACCCTTACCCTTAATGCCACCCTTACCCTTAATGCCACCCTTGACCTTAATGCCACCCTTACCCTTAATGCCACCCTTACCCTTAATGCCATCCTTGACCTTAATGCCACCCTTGACCTTAATGCCACCCTTGACCTTAATGCCACCCTTACCCTTAATGCCACCCTTGACCTTAATGCTACCCTTGCCCTTAATGCCACCCTTACCCTTAATGCCACCCTTACCCTTAATGCCACCCTTGACCTTA
>NW_024715837.1:0-1966 GCF_018991925.1 Homarus americanus | reverse complement strand
TACCACTAATAGATCAGAGTATACCACTAATAGATCAGAGTATACCGCTAATAGATCAGAGTATACCCCTAATAGATCAGAGTATACCCCTAATAGATCAGAGTATACCCTTAATAGATCAGAGTATACCCCTAATAGATCAGAGTATACCACTAATAGATCAGAGTATACCACTAATAGATCAGAGTATACCACTAATAGATCAGAGTATACCCCTAATAGATCAGAGTATACCGCTAATAGATCAGAGTATACCACTAATAGATCAGAGTATACCCCTAATAGATCAGAGTATACCCCTAATAGATCAGAGTATACCGCTAATAGATCAGAGTATACCACTAATAGATCAGAGTATACCCCTAATAGATCAGAGTATACCCCTAATAGATCAGAGTATACCGCTAATAGATCAGAGTATACCACTAATAGATCAGAGTATACAACTATTAGATCAGAAATTATACCGCTAATAGATCAGAGTATACCGCTAATAGATCAGAGTATACCACTAATAGATCAGAGTATACCACTAATAGATCAGAGTATACCCCTAATAGATCAGAGTATACAACTAATAGATCAGAGTATACAACTAATAGATCAGAGTATACCACTAATAGATCAGAGTATACCACTAATAGATCAGAGTATACCACTAATAGATCAGAGTATACCACTAATAGATCAGAGTATACCACTAATAGATCAGAGTATACCACTAATAGATCAGAGTATACCACTAATAGATCAGAGTATACCGCTAATAGATCAGAGTATACCGCTAATAGATCAGAGTATACCACTAATAGATCAGAGTATACAACTAATAGATCAGAGTATACAACTAATAGATCAGAGTATACAACTAATAGATCAGAGTATACCACTAATAGATCAGAGTATACCGCTAATAGATCAGAGTATACCGCTAATAGATCAGAGTATACCACTAATAGATCAGAGTATACCACTAATAGATCAGAGTATACCCCTAATGAATGAAACCATACCGCTAATAGATCAGGGAATGCTTCCGCTAATAGATCAAAGTATACCACTAATAGATCAGAGTATACCACTAATAGATCAGAGTATACCACTAATAGATCAGAGTATACCGCTAATAGATCAGAGTATACCGCTAATAGATCAGAGTATACCACTAATAGATCAGAGTATACCACTAATAGATCAGAGTATACCCCTAATAGATCAGAGTATACAACTAATAGATCAGAGTATACAACTAATAGATCAGAGTATACCACTAATAGATCAGAGTATACCACTAATAGATCAGAGTATACCACTAATAGATCAGAGTATACCACTAATAGATCAGAGTATACCACTAATAGATCAGAGTATACCACTAATAGATCAGAGTATACCACTAATAGATCAGAGTATACCGCTAATAGATCAGAGTATACCGCTAATAGATCAGAGTATACCACTAATAGATCAGAGTATACAACTAATAGATCAGAGTATACAACTAATAGATCAGAGTATACAACTAATAGATCAGAGTATACCACTAATAGATCAGAGTATACCGCTAATAGATCAGAGTATACCGCTAATAGATCAGAGTATACCACTAATAGATCAGAGTATACCACTAATAGATCAGAGTATACCACTAATAGATCAGAGTATACCACTAATAGATCAGAGTATACCGCTAATAGATCAGAGTATACCGCTAATAGATCAGAGTATACCACTAATAGATCAGAGTATACCACTAATAGATCAGAGTATACCCCTAATAGATCAGAGTATACAACTAATAGATCAGAGTATACAACTAATAGATCAGAGTATACCACTAATAGATCAGAGTATACCACTAATAGATCAGAGTATACCACTAATAGATCAGAGTATACCACTAATAGATCAGAGTATACCACTAATAGATCAGAGTATACCACTAATAGATCAGAGTATACCACTA
>NW_024715836.1:0-19009 GCF_018991925.1 Homarus americanus | reverse complement strand
CACGGACACAGAAAGAACTAAATTAACATATAGTAACCCTGACACATAGACACATGGACACAGACATACAGTAGTGGTTAATCCGTTGAGAGATGGTGAAATGACTCTGTCTGTCTGTCTGTGACAAGAGACTGTGACAAGAATGAGCTCAGCGTCATCTTGATGTCTGTCATTTCTGCCAATCTTCCGTGCCTGTCTGTCTGTCTCTCTGTCCGTTTGCCTGCCCCGCCTAGCCCTGCCTGCTTGCTTGCTTGCCTGTGTGAAGTCGTAAGTCTTGTCAGCTCTACAAGTCTTCCGCTTTAAATTCAATTCTGATGAAACTTGGCAGGAATGTACTTGTGCGCGAGATGGCGGATGTAATTGTTTTTCCTCGCCGCATGTGTGGGCGATCTCTGTGCGTTCATTTGTCCTTGCATCCGTCTGTGCGTTCATTCGTCTTTGCATCCGTCTGTGCGTCCGTTTGTGTATCCATCCGTCCTTTCGACCGTCCTTTCTACCGCGCGTTCGACAATAATGAACGCAAAAAGGAAAAAAAAAATCGACGTTACCGTGTTCACACGCTGAATAAATGTTGTCTGTTCATAGAAGTTAAGCTGTAATAGATAAATACCTTATAAAGTTTATATGGTAGAGGCGTCGCGACAACACTGCGGGGTTGACCATCACAGCCCAACTGGTCTAGAGTTCAATGCCGTGTTTGTCAGGGGCGCTTCTTTTTTATGTGTTAAAGTTTAAGTTGGTGACCATCTTCTTCTTCTTCTTCTTCTTCTTCTTCTTCTTCATTATCATCACCTTCTTCTGCCTCCCCTGATTAGACGCACCAGATATAGTCACGGTCTAATGCTGTCCTTGGTGGAGATAGTACGGTGTTAGGTCAGATCAGGTCAGGTTATTGTTTACATTAACGAGGAAAATTTATTAACCCCTTTATGCACGGGAGTCTCTTTGAGCTGAATAAAATCATCATCTATCCCTAACCTAATCAAATATTAACAGTAACGTCCCAGTAGTGAAGGGGTTAACACATTACTTCACATCCATTACCTGTAAGTAGCTTCACCAGGTGGGGGGTCGGTAACCATTAGCAGAGGAAGCCAAGGTATAAATATATCACTGTAAATAGAACCATTAATCTTGGGAAGCAAATAAGAAGAATTAGAACTGTGCTAATTAATCACTTGTTAATATATTACAAGGTTTGTTATTGAGGAAATCGTGTAAGTAACTTTGTACCATTGGAGAACTGTAAGTATATCGTAAGACATTAGTAAAGTAACACTGTACCACTATAAGTATATCGTAAGGAAATCGTAAGTAACATTGTACCACCCGATCACGACACGTATTTAAAAGAAAATAACACCCAATAAATAACATAGAATACATTACTTCTACGTCACTGTAATAATGTAAACACTAACACCGTAGCAATGATTCACTAAACAAATAAAGTGAAACGATGGAGAGAAAAAATTACAAATGACAAGATAAACAGTAAATCCTTGTAAACATAATTAACGAAAATCCTAAAAGAAATCGTAAAAGAAAAATAGAGAATGAAGCGAATATAAAATTCTCAGATAAGGTTATAGAAGACATTAATCAGATATTGGTTATTGATACACAACACCTGAGTCGAAGAATGTTGTTACGTGTAAGATAAACAATAATGTAACCTTGAAGTTAAACATAGATACTTGTTTACATAAATACATACACAAGAATGTATTATATGTACTTTAATTCAGGATAGGATACATATGCTCATACATATTACACACACACACACACACACACACATATATATATATATATATATATATATATATATATATATATATATATATATATATATATATATATATATATATATATATATATATATATATATATATATTGTTACGACCGTGTCGTATTTTTCTATTTTTTTTTATATAACATGCTTCCATGCTCCATATTATTCATGTAATGATGTGTTGTATTTACTATTATATAATCTAGTCACCTTAACCCTGTGCTGTTAACGTTTTAACTGTTATTATTTGTTCAAACTCATTTTGTATTGTAACCAGTATTCTTTCAAACTCATTTTGTATTGTAACCAGTATTCTATGTTCTCTAACGACCATCTGCATCGTTAAACGACCCACCGGCGGGTCGCGTGGCGGGAACCGACCTTATATATAGGACCCACCAACTGACGGAGTTAGTTCAGTCCTCTTGTCATACAGTCCACATCCTTTGAGTGACACTCGTCACCTGTTACTTGTACTTAATTTATTTGTGTTGTTCCTGTCGCCACCAATGTGGTATATGTATGTGAGTACCTATTTATGTCTCTATTTATGTCCATCAGTATTTGCTTAGTTTGCATTTAAGTAATTCAGTGTTGTTTCACGTTAGTTAATTTCAGTGTTAGTTTTTATATGTTTATGCAGTGTTAACATAATTCAATGCTTTATTATTATTCTTTTGATGTTTCGATGTTTAGTATCATTTGTGTCTAAAAGTTTCGATGGTGAATCAACTTGTTGTGACAGCCTACGAGGCTCTTTGTGTTAATATTTAATTAATTAAATTCTTAAAGGTTTACTTTATTTATTTTTATTCACTTTTAATTTACTTCACTTTTTTTGTTTGGTTACGCCTAGAACCTGGATATTTAAGTAAATTAAGAGACGGCGTAACAATATATATATATATATATATATATATATATATATATATATATATATATATATATATATATATATATATATATATATTATCTTTTCATTCATTTTTATTCATTCCCTCTTATTGATGTGTGTAAGTTTTTGGTATTTTTCTTTCATAACAAGGCCATAAATACACTTCTTGTTTATCCTTTTTGCTTCACACACACACACACACTCTACCAATACCTATCTGGACTAAGTATTTCCCGAAGCATAACTCGAACACACAACAGCTGCAAAGAAATGCGAACACCAATCGTCGCTCAAAATCATCAACCAGGAAGAACGAACAGCACTTGACATTGACCCCTCAACCAACAACACCCAGCAGTCTCCTTTACCAAGAATCTGTGGTGTTTCCTTACTGCTATAGTCAATCAGGCGCTGGTATGAACAGTCACTAGATGAACGGACGACTAAAATTTATACTTGAGCTGGTGGTGGTTTTGGTTAGGTTAGGTTAAGTTTGGGTAGGTTAGGTTAGATTTTATGGAACTAGGGAGGGGATCGAACCAGGTACTCAAGAATGTACTCGATAACCCCATCGCCACGTAACCCACAAGTGTACTCGCCTCAACTTGGATATGCTCAAGACACGGGTTATTCCACTGGTCGTCTGCGGAATGTGAAATGATCGTTTTTCTTGTGACTGAACCTTCAACTATCCGTTATCGGTGGTTGTAATTTACTCTGATGTTTGTGTCACTGCTATGGTACACGAATCTACACCCACCTAACCACATACCCATCCATCCACACACCCACGCAAGCCACCCACACACAACATGACAATTCCTCACGACACACAAAACGAAGGTATATTATCTTAGGTGTAGTTGAAAGACAATATTTCTCATTTATTCTGAAGTTATATAAACAATTTTTTTAACATAATCTTTAATAGTTTTTTCTTACCATTATATAACTTAACGCAGAATACATGTAATTATTAATATTATTTTTTCTTCTGCTAAATGGATTAAACATTCACATTTACATCTCTTCAGTATGAGTGGAATTCATTGTTTTCCAATTCCACTTTTATTTTATTTTTTAGCTTTTATTTAATCAGAAATGAACGAGAGGAACTTTTTTTTTTACGGTACTGGCTTTTAACCCATTGTTTTATTTGTTATTTTTTGTTGTTTCTGTTTCCTATAGCTTAGTTAACAGCTAGAGTTTTTATGTTTTTATGTTTTTGTTTTTAGCCTGTGTTATAAGAGAGAGAGAGAGAGAGAGAGAGAGAGAGAGAGAACTATCACTTTTAAACTCTCAACTAACTTTCCTGGAGTTCCTATTTAGGACTTGTCGTAACCATTACTTCCTGATGCTTATTCTAATCCACCTCTAAACCCTCACTGGATGCTCTTACATAGTTCACAATACACTTTACTCCCCAAATAATACAACAAATACTCTCACATACACACATTATAAGAATTATGTTACAATTTCAATATCTAGAATCCAAATCAATCACAGTGACTGCCAAGGACGTCATATAATCAATGTGCAATAATTCATGAAGTGATTGCATGAATAAAATATTACTACCAGAGTTTTACCTGCTGTTACCTGGTTACACCAAGGGGATAAAGTAACACAAAGTAACACAAATTAACTCTCACGGGGTAATAGTCAGAGTAATAGTCAGTTAGCTTTAAATTATGATGCCACAGCTTCCCAAGAGGGTGATAGTAACGTGTGAAATGTATACAACAAAAGCTTTCATTACTCACTGTATATTTTTTTACACTGTGGGAAATAAACTCTTCCTAGATCACTGCCACAACAGCGCTATCTACTGTATGTACAACTTTACCTTAATGATTTTGTTATTAATTAAAGATCACCTGAAGATTGGGTATTGCAGTTAAAATTTCACCTGATGATGAACCAACCTACACGTTATCTGGGGTTGGGTTAGGTTAGGTTAGGTTAGGTTAGAGCGTACCGAAGATACATGCACTTCCTATACTGAGGTGATGGAAGTACAGCGCTGGTGGGAGGTCTTAAGTGTCGTGTGGTAGTGTGTGTGTGTCTTTGTCTCACTCTTTTATCTCTCCCTCTGTTTATTCTCTCTCTCTCTCTTCCACTCTTTCCTTCTATCTCTCTCTTTCTTCTCTCCGTCTGCCTGTCTGTCTGTCCCGTCATGACCTACTAGTCAAGCATCACATTATGTAAAAATCCTGTCGCCTCTCCTATTGAACCACGAACCCTGAGATTCAGACTCATGAATCAGAAGCATTTATGGACAGAATAATGCATCAGGGTTTACTGCTTCGGGTTCACGGGTCTGAAAATCGGGTTTCGTGGACCAGCTGGATAGGCGACAAGGCCTCTGTGGGTGACTCAGAAAAAGCGTATCGACAGGTGTCCCAAACTACCTTTTGTACTGGAAGATTTATGCATTGGCGTTATGCAATTTTTGCCTTTATTGACATATGATTCATTCTAATAATTGGGTCATTGATTTCGTTCCTTTATTCTAACTAGAAACATCATCCATCCACCTGACATACGTAACACACACACATATGTAACGCACACACACATACGTAACACACACACACACACACACACACACACACATGTAACACATACACACATATGTAACACACACACATACGTAACACACACACACATGTAACACACACACACATACGTAACACACACACACATACGTAACACACACACACATACGTAACACGATAAGTGATGTACTCAGGCACATATACGTGAGACTAACATTAATCATTTTTTAGGAAGGAACTTAATAACATAGCTCAGGTTCTCTCCTCTGTGGCTGAACGACTGTGTGTTCTTGTACTAGATTAGACATTATGGGTCCAGCTAACTACACAATTAGACAGGAATTGTGTGTGTGTGTGTTTACCTTGCGAATAAATAACCATAACTAATATAAAAATCAATCGATTGACCTCTTATTTCTCTTACAAAGCGGAGGAAGAGAAACAAGCATAAGAGACTGATTTAAAAAACATTGTACTTACCAAGTGTAGTTAAGCACTGCCTTCCTGGGTCACTCACCTGAGGGAGGAAGGAACTTGTGGTTAGAACTAAATGTGTTATTTTCATGTGAGGATTATGACGTAATACCTTTACTAAATCAATAACATTAGTAATAACGTTACACCTGTAATTTGACGATAATGATGAACATAATGATGGCATATTTTTTACTCTCTCGTTGATAATAACGATAAATTGTCATAATCTATTTAATAGTTAATGATAAGGCTAATTACATCATTATATTTTTTTATTTCGTACTATTTAGGCTACAGACATTATTTTTACATCAATACTGATAGCAAGAATAATGACACTTAGAAAAAAAATATTGTTGAGCAGCTAAAGCCAGCGTCGTTGTGTCCTAGTTGTGTAGGTCACCGCGGCAAACACCTCCCCTTCACCTCTGCTTCACCACGAGGTCGAAATCTTGTCTCTTTGTGTTGGGAGTCGAGACTTTTAGCTGCTGAGCCATGGCGTCTAGGCATCTCCAACCGTAATTAATGTATTGTTCTCCTTCAAGGCGTGGTCTCCTGTGGTCTCCTGTGGTCTGCTATCACGGGCAGTTTATATCTCGGATATTTCGCTGCCCTCCACCAAGCACTTGCCTCTCCTGTCGACTCTATCATGCTGTCACTGGATCTTGCCACACTGTCATGCCCGTTCATCTCAGTTATTCACGGTTAGTCTTTGGCCATCTATCCTACCGACCTGTCCAGACCCTCTCACCACACACTCCTTCACTTCACCCACCACTCCCATCCTAATCTCATATATCCTTCAAACCTCCTTCCTTCCTTCCTTCCTTAATCTATCCCCTGTTAAGGCTACTACGTGGATTAACAGGGTCCATCCTTAGCTTGTTCCGCCTCGCTTCCTGGACGTCTTCCCTGTACTAGTCTTGTTTCAGTGTATTTTGACCCAAGTTTGTTTTTAGTTTTCCCTCAGCAGCTAACCATCTTACGAGTGTTTATTTTTTTACCTTACCACCTACAGGAACGATAAAATACCTGTTTTTAATCCGTCTGTATGTTTGTATATCCCCACGGACACTACAGGAAAAATCATGCGTACATTTTGGCACCAGTATCGCCGTTAAGAGAGCCAACACCCAGTTGAATATGTAAGTCACTAAACTACATAATTTCTCAATATGTTCTTTCAGGTTCTCTAGCAAAAACTACTCATTAACATATCTTCATCTACATACATACCTATTCCCCTTAACTTTCACAAGACCATTAAAACACTTCAATATTTTTCTTTGTCAATAATCCAATTGTTATTTACAATCTTTCATGATAAAAAATACTGGAAACTAATTCATATGTGGTAGAATTTAATCTGTTTTTTATGTTATTTAAAACAATCTTATTCCCCGTCTGCTCTGTCTTCCCCAGATTACTATGGCCATACTCAGTCAATGAACAACAAAATAGCAAAATGTTCCCCCACCATAAAAAAAAGAGTTTTTCTCAACGAATATTGCAAGTGGTTAACAGCTTAGGAAATTCTACTACCACTGATGCAGCCCGGCACACTGTGTGGTAGGGGGCGGGTGGGGGAGGGGGGAAGAGTGGTTGGTGGGAGAGGTGGGTGGAGGAATACAAATTTTAGAAACAAGAGAGAGGGAGGGAAGTATGAAAGGAAGCAAGGGTCGTAGGCAGCATGAGGGGGAATAGAGATGTAGGAGGCATAGGAAAAAGAAAACGGAGTTACTTGTTAAGGGAAAATTATGTTATTACCGACCGAAGACTTAGACTGAAATGGAAAATATTACGATTTTCATCTTAATCTGATAATTTTCTTTGTTTATTCTTGTGTCTTTACTTAATACATCTATAAAAATACTGTAGAGTTTAAGTGAGTGTTTTTCTGTCACACACACACACACACACACACACACACACACTCTACCACTACCCTCTGCCTCACACACGGGCACAATTTATATTCAAATGAGACCGGTAAAATGAAGAGAGCTGAGGGCGTATGACTGGCTTATGAATCAGTTGTCAGCGAGGGATGGGGAAGCACGATACCTCCTCCTCTCCCACCCTTTCCATCCTGTTCCATCCTGCCTCCTGTGGGTACATGATCCATCAGGTTTAAACGCGTGTGTCGGCAGGTAACAGACAATCACAGCTCCATGACATTAAAAGAGATGATGCTGACTTTATGTATACAGTTCAAGACACATATACTACCACGAGACTTGAAAACATGCAATAGCGTTACTCCCTCTTCTTAATTCTGTAGCGATTATATGTACGATTCTCTCTCTCTCTCTCTCTCTAGGAATACTATCGACTAGAACTTATTTTGTTATCTTTATGAAACTCGTTAATAAAATATAGTTTATTTAGAATGACAAAATGGACTGGCTTATTATTTTTATTATTATTATCTAAACAAAACTTACAGAAAATAATAATAATAAAATAATGAAACTTTTCCTTCATCTAGTTAATTTATCTTACAATTACCTGGGTGCTTAAGCGGGTAATTCTGAGCAGTAATAAAAGGCGTAACGAGACCTTCATGTTCACTAATTACCGAGAACATCACTTATTTTTACGAAGACTCTAATTGTCTCGCTGTCTCTCAAGACTTCGTTACCACTTACCTTATTGGGGTCATAAATCTTCGTTTTTTTTATGGCTAACTATAAATATTGAGTAATGTATAAATGTCTATGTCTTACACCTGTCTCTCTTTGTGTGTCTCTGTATGTGTGTCTGTGTCTGTCTGTCTGTCTTTTTGTCTGTCTGTCTGTCTGTCTGTCTGTCTGTCTCTCTTTCTCATATCGTTAATCCCTTTATATCCCTGGATTAGCTTAATCTCTCTCAGCTTCCCGTTAACAGTAAAAATTCGAGTCATAACCTAAATGTTTATCCTGACTCCGTTAACTGTTTTGTAATCGAGGGAAACAGAGACTCCCTTCTAGGTAATCATTTCAACAGCAACACAACGGTAACACAAGTGAAGGTAGTTATTGAGTCTTAGGTAGGTTAAGGACCGTACATATCATGGAGGATTCCTGGAGCGTTGGGAAGCTCCTGTCCACCAATTCCAGGATTATCTCGCCATTTCCTGGATTATATCGCCAATTCCAGGATTATCTCGCCAATCGCCTGGAATCCAGACCCTGCAGACTCCATTCCCAAGCCAGACAAGGTTCATTGGAGACATTTCGTGTTTATAACTACCAAATGAGCAATATATCCCTTCATTAAACAGTTTTATAAGTATTTCTTAAGGGATCAGCTTAAGCTTTAACTCCTAGAAAAGTATAGAAAGCTTGAGAAAATGGACTAGATCATAAGTAAGCTCCCATGTCTTTAGGGATCAGCTTAAGCTTTAACTCCCTGAAAAAATATATAAAAAAATAGACAAAATGGACTGGATTATAATTAAGCTCCCATGTCTTTAGGGATCAGCTTAAGCTTTAACTCCTAGAAAAGTATATAAAGCTTAACAAAATGGACTGGATCATAATTTAGCTGCCATGACCACCCGAGTAACTAATGTTACGGTAGATAAACTCAATACTGTACTTGGAAACATCGATATGAGTGGACGATTATGAATGGACTCGGTCTTCCGTTACTCACGGTTCCAGGGAGAGCTAAGAGGAGCATTCATGTAGCGTGAGGTCCCTGGTGTAACGTGAGGGCCCAGGTGTAACGTGAGGGCCCTGATGTAACGTGACGGCCCTGGTGTAACGTGAGGACCCTGATGTAACGTGAGGGCCCTGATGTAACGTGAGAGCACTGATGTAACGTGAGGCCCCTGATGTAACGTGAGGGCCCTGATGTAACGTGAGGGCCATGGTGTAACGTGAGGGTCCTGATGTAACGTGAGGGCCATGGTGTAACGTGAGGGCCCTGATGTAGCGTGAGGGCCCTGATGTAACGTGAGGGCCCTGATGTAACGTGAGGGCCCTGATGTAACGTGAGGGCCCTGGTGTAACGTGAGGGCCCTGATGTAACGTGAGGGCCCTGATGTAACGTGAGGGCCCTGGTGTAACGTGAGGGCCCTGATGTAGCGTGAGGGCCCTGATGTAGCTGATGAGGGCCCTGATGTAACGTAGGGACCCTGATGTAACGTGAGGACCCTGATGTAACGTGAGGGATAAACAAAAATATAGACGATAAACTAATGATACTGAAAGCTAAATTAATCTCATCTTAACATCATCTAACTTAATTTTAGGTAAATTTGGTTACGTTGAGATAGCTAAAAACGGCTTCAGTGGAATCAGGTCAGCTTGATCAGATAATACACATTATGTATACTTGAATATACATGACATGAAATGACATGACATGACATGACATTACATACGAATTACCAAAAAGTTATCTTTATTTTACAAAGTTGTCCTCAGCTATACATCCACAGTCAGCTAAACTAGGAAGCTAATCGACAGCTAACAAGAGACACTTAACACTCGACACTCGACAGCATTAACGATAAGACATCAGCTTTTAACAGTGAACACGTTGTAATGTGATGATATAATGTGAAAAGGAGAGAGAGAGAGAGAGAGAGAGAGAGAGAGAGAGAGAGAGAGGACATGAATAGACAGCAGAAAGATACAGAAAAAAATAGATAAAATAAGACAGATAGAAAGACACAGACAGACATATACCACATCACAGTCACCACCCTCCCTCACCCACCTCCCTCCACCACCCACCCCCTCCTCCCCCACCCCACCTCCCTCCACCACCCACACACCCCTCCCTCCACCACCCCACACCCCCTCCCCTCCCCACCCCACACCCTCCTCCCCACCCACCCCCCTCCCTCCCACACCCACCTCCCTCCACCACCCCACCCTCCACACCCCACACCCCCCCTCCCTCCACCACCCCACCCCTCCCCTCCACCACCCCCCCCTCCCTCCACCACCCACCCCCCCTCCCCTCCACCCCACCCCTCCCTCCCACCACCCCACACCTCCCCTCCACCCCACCTCCCCTCCCACCCCCCACACCCCCTCCCCTCCCTACACCCCACACCCCCCTCCCCTCCCACCACCCCCCCCTCCCTCCCACCCACCCCACACCCCCTCCCCTCCCACACCCCACACCCCCTCCCCTCCCACCCCCCCCACCCCCTCCCCTCCCCCACCCCACCCCCCTACCCCCACCCCACCCCCACACCACAGCTCTATACACAGAGGGGCACCCACTAATCAAATCTCAGCCTCTGATTATTTTTCATATTCCCCTGAGATCAAATTTCCCCAACGCCTAATAACAACGAAGGAGGGAGGGAGAGTGGTGTTCTTGTTGTTCTTCGTGTTCTTGTTCTTGGTGTTCTTCTCATCCACTAATACCATCTCAACCTGTCTATAGTTGTTTATTTCAAGGAAGAATAAAATAATTTCTCTGGACTAAAATGTTAGTGAAAAGTTGACCCTGAAGAGTCACAGAAATGAATAGGTCAAAGGTTGTTTAGCTAGATATTTTTTCATCGTATTTTTTTTCTAAAATTTTACGTGTTTTGATTCAATTTATATTTTTGTTATCAGTATTTTCGTAATTATTTTATTTTTTATCGTTATATTTCTTCGTTCTTTGTTTCGATTTTTCCTTTTAATTATTTGTTTATTTTCCTCTCTCTCTCTCTCTCTCTCTCTCTCTCTCTCTCTCTCTCTCTCTCTCTCTCTCTCTCTTTCTCTCTCTCTCTCTCGCTCTCTCTCTCTCTCTCTCTCTCAAGTACCAAAATATTTCTATAATCTGTATATTCCTCATTTCTCTCTTTTCCTACAAATTTGTTAGGAAGTTGTTACAGTCAATTGATTTATTTAATTCTCTCACTCACTCTTTCTCTCTCTCACTCACTCTCTTTCTCTGACTCACTCTCTTTCTCTCACTCACTCTCTTTCTCTGACTCACTCTCTCTATGAATACTTGACTAAGCAGGACTCAATGTACCAGAACTTCACGAAAGTATACTATAGAAAGTTTACCAGAACATCACAACTACAGGTGAACTCAATGTACACTTTCAAGTACTCATTCGTTCGTGTAAACTAAGAACAATAAAAACCCAACCTTAGTACAGTAATTATCACCCACGAGGTGTACATTAACACACAAATTACATTTCATTGTACTTTACTATGTACTAATTGAACCTTACTAGTCTCTATTACCTCTTATAATTATTCACCGACTCAATTACCTTCACTAGATTAACTATATGACTCATTATTGCGTAGTTGGATCAGTCATAGTTACGAGTTATTGTTACGTTCAAGTCACTATTGGGTGTTGAGTCACTGTCTTTATTCAGGTTTGTTTGTTTTTGTTGGGGATGAGTAATATTTCATAGATATTTACTCATGATTCACGATCTTTTGTAGTGAGGATGAGTAATATTCACCCATCACAACACAGTATAGTGAGGAAGAGAATATCCTTTGAGACGAGAAATACTCATTATTGGATCAGCTTATCTTACTCATTGTTGAATATTAAATAATAATAAATTAATTGTTATTTAGGAAGACAGATTATGGTAAACCAGAGGAATATACCCGTATAATGGAGGTATATCTAGCAAGTTAAACCTGAGGAATATACCCGTATGATGGAGGTATATCTAGCAAGGTAAACCAGGGGAATATATACCATTATGAAGGTAAACTTAAGGTAAACCAGTGGGACGATGACTGTACACTACAATGGACCTAAATTATAGCAAGGTAAACCTGTACGCGAGCAGCAGTATATTCCCGGAAACTACTGATGCAAAGTGTGTGTGTGTGTGTGTGTGTGTGTGTGTGTGTGTGTGTGTGTGTGTGTGTGTGTGTGTGTGCGTGTGTGTGTGTGTGTGTGTTTGTTACCTGCACTTTCATCTTCTTTAATACCACGATTATGGAAGTTTGAAAGGAAGTGCGTTTACAGGTTTATTTATGCATGTGTGTGTGTGTGTGTGTAATATTCCTGCATATTCACTACTGAAGAAGGGATCGGTCGTTCAGGAGATTCAGTCAATGCATTCCCAACAAGTTGTCATCCCAAAAGAATTCTAATGAATAAACATGAACAGAGGTGAGCCAGGGTACAATAATACCCCCCCCCCCACCACCTGCACCACCCACCAACACCACCCTGCCCACCAGCACCACCCTGCCCTCGCCACCCACCACCACCCTGCACCACCCACCAACACCACCCACCATCTCTAATGGCAAGATAGCCGACATATTAAGATTGTATCACTTTTTTTGCATAGTAACTATATCTAATTCTCAATAGCACCAGAACCAAATACATAGTAATGGCGAATACCTCCGTAAATGTGAATAACAAAAAGTGTGAGGCCAGACATATACCTCTCCCACGCACTGTATACTCACGCATTTGTGAATAAGTTACCCTTTATGTATAGAACTAAACAAATAATGTAAATGAAATAATATGTAACATTCAGTGCCATAATATCCTGACAACGGGGGTTAATTATTATGACCCTTTGTAAACCCTACTCCGTAATCCTTTTGCGCTACCGCTCACAGGATGAGTGTGGGGTGCACAATAAAGTAGCCGCTGCAAGCGGCAAAATCAAAATCAAATCAACCACCACACACCACCACCACCACCCCACCACCCACCAACACCACCTGCACCACCCACCAACACCACCACCCCACCACCACCACCCCACCACCCACCACCACCATCAACGCCACCATTATCATCACTCACCCACTGTAAACTTCTCCTTAACATATACTCGTCTTAATTACTCCTTCACTCTTCATCATTGTGATTATTTTATACATGGGATGAATAATGAGAATCACAGCATTATGTAAATACTCTCCGATTCACCTTAAGGAACCAGAAAGTAAGATGGGTGATGTATAAAGATAATTTGTTCTACATTATTCATGAGTTAGATAGTTTTACACAGTTAATCGTCCTGTGTGTGTGTGAGAGAGAGCGAGAGAGACCAATAGACGCCACTCACAAGTAACAAGATCGCCGAAGTTTTCCTCAAGTTACTTTTCTGACTTGTAGAAAACCGAGGAAAAACAGCAGGCAAAGAAGAAAATAAATAAAGAAGGAGGCATGGAAGAACAAGAAGAAGAGGATGCAGAAAACACACACACACACACACGAAACAAGAAGAACAATGAAGAACAAGAACAGGAGGAGTAAGAAACAGCATGAAACGGAAACACTAAGGTCCATTTTTTTTTCATAAATAAATCACACATCCTGAGGGTAGTGGTAGTGGTAGTTGGTGATAGAACATAAGAACATAAGGAGTCTGCAATAGGCCGGTTGGCCTGTGCATGGCAGCTCCTGTCGAGAGTTACTACCACTCTCTATCATCCATGAATCGATCTAGCCTTCCTTTAAAAGTTTCCAGCGTTCCCGCACTTACTACAAAGTTGCTAAGCTTGTTCCACTCGTCCACCACCCTATTTGTGAACCAGTTTCTTCCTATCTCTCTCCTAAACCTAAACTTATCCAACTTGAATCCGTTGCTCCGAGTCCTATCCTGCTCGGATATTATAAGAACTTTATCTATATCCCCTTTATTGATTCCTTTGACCCACTTAAATACTTCTATCATATCTCCCCGCACTCTTCGTCTTTCTAGGGAATGCAAGTTAAGTTTCTTTAACCTATCCTGATATGGAAGGTTTCTAAGTCCCGGAATCATTTTTGTCATTCTTCGCTGCACCGACTCTAGTGAATTTATATCCATTCTATAATAGGGCACCAGAACTGAACCGCATAATCGAGGTGCGGCCTAACTAGCGCAAGATATAGTTGCAATAAGACCTCTGCACTCTTGTTACTTACACTTCTAGATATAAAACCCAATACTCTGTTTGCCTTATTTCGAACATTAACACACTGTTTTCTAGGCCGTAGGTCCGGGCTTACAAGTACCCCTAGGTCTCTTTCACAAGTCGACTTCTCTAGGTTGATGTTGTTAAGGCTGTATACATTATAAGTATTTGTTCTTCCAATATTAAGTACGCTGCACTTGCTGGTGTTGAATTTCATTTGCCATTTTTCAGACCACCCCTGCAGTTTATTTAGATCCTCCTGTAATGCATTTGCATCCTGCCCTGAATTAATTTGCCGCCCTATTTTGGTGTCATCCGCAAACTTGCTTATGTCACTGCTGATCCCAGTATCTAAATCGTTTATGTAGATTATGAACAAGAGTGGGCCTAGTACTGACCCCTGGGGAACCCCACTGGTTACCCGGCCCCACTCAGATTTAACACCATCTACGCTGACCCTCTGCGTTCTATCGGTGAGCCATGATTTTATCCAATTTAAAACTTTCCCCTCGATACCATGAGCCTCAATTTTTCTCAGAAGCCTCTCATGCGGTACTCTGTCAAATGCTTTGCTAAAGTCTAAGTAAATAACATCGTAATTTTTGTCATTATCTACTACCTAGAAGACTTTCCTAAAACACGTTAGCAGATTTGTTAGACAAGATTTTCCCTTTGTAAACCCATGTTGAGAGTCGTAGATTAATTTGCTTTTCTCTAGATGCGATCGGATGCTATCTGCTATAATTGATTCAAGAAATTTCCCCACTACTGACGTCAAACTGATCGGCCTGTAATTTGACGCTGATGCCCTGTCTCCCTTTTTGAATATGGGTACTACATTTGCCTGTTTCCACAACTCTGGCACAACTCCAGTGTCTAATGATTTTGTAAATAAGTTTACGAGGAGTCCGCTAATCTGTTCCCTACACTCTTTTAAGACTCGAGGAAAAATTTCATCCGGCCCTGGGGATTTTGTATTCTTTAGTTTATTTATCTTCTTAAGAACATCCTCTTTTCTGATAGTGATATTCTTTAATTTCTCTTCTTCCTTTCCCTTAAATATTAGTTCCACCTCCGGAATTTCATCGCAAATTTCTTCTGTGAAAACTGATAAGAAGTAGCTGTTCAATGCTTTGCTTATTTCTTCACTGCCATTTATCATTTCCCCCTCCCTGACTTTAAAGGCCCAACTTTGTCCTTGACCTTTGTCCTATATACCTGGAAAAATCCCTTGGGATTCGCCTTGGATTCTCTTGCTATTTTGATTTCATAGTCTCTCTTTGCTTTCCTTACATTTTTCTTAACATTCCTAGATAGTTCATTATTGTACTGCGCACCTCATTGTCATTCCTAAAAACCCGTTTTAATTCATATTACGCTACATAATATTCAAATCCACCGCGCTTGTAGAATCTCAGGAGCGTTTTACCCTCAGGATCACTCTCAGTAAGCCCCGCCTTCGAACACAGTTGTCACTACGTTTATTGCACTCTCTACTGGCCAACGCAACCTTGAATTAGTCTGTTTAAATCAACCCAAGTAATTCGCCAGACCTTTGTCAACTGAGGGTCGTCTTTGAATGAGTAACAGTTAGTTTGTTTGTAATTATTGTCATTGCGTGAGTAGCGATCACTGGCAACTCAGGGGTATATAAACTCAAGCATCAAGGGAGAGCGTCCCCGGACGCTGATTCCCGTTTGTCTCCAGGTATGTTCTGTGTTTCCTAGCCATTCAGTTAATTCAGTCAATTGTAGTGATTATCAGTGTTCACCAGTGTTCGTGATTTAAGTTGAATTGTCATTCACCCAGTGTAGAAGTAATATAACGTAAATACGTCTGTCGCCTAGACAAGAGAGTTTGTTGGTGTTGTCATGTTTCTCAGTCCCCTGACGCTGATTCCCGTTTATCTCCAGATCGAGGGTGGGCTTAATTGAAACCCACCGGTCGCTCGGAGCCGGTGGATACCCAGCAGTGGTCAATATAGGATTGATGGCGCTGATTCGTCATGATTAATCGGCTCTACTCTACCTCATGGGCCGAGGACCCCAAACCCATCTCGGGTCGGAGTGTAACCGACCACAACAACAGTTGTTAGAGGCGCCAGTGCTATACCCTGGGACAGGCCTTGGAGTTATGGTCCACAGTGTGGTTGTATGTGTTTTTTTTACCAGTGTGTTTTATACGAAATAAATCAATGAAGACATGTTATGGTTTCACCTTTCTTTACCCTTATCTATCTGATCAATGGAAAACCTAACCCAATGCCTAGTCCACTCTGCCCGCTACCTAACGAGCTACATGCTGTCCAGAGGGGGTCTGGTGGCAGTGACCCTTAGAAATTAAGATTAGAGTTAAGTTATCCCCTTAGATTTAGTGACCCCAGAATCTGGCAGTATACTAGATAGTTCATTATACCTGTTTCTGAGCTGCTCTTCCCCTCCCTTTAATTTCTTATATATTCCTTTCTTTATTCCTATGTCATGTTTAAGTTTTCTGGTCATCCATCTTGGCTCATTCTTATTTGACCTAATTTTTCTGTGTGGTATATTTTGTTCTTGTGCTTTATGTAGTATACTAGTTGACCTCTGACCCAGCTTGGAGAAGGTCGTGCCCGATCGTGCTCCCGTTAGAGACCAAGGAAAATCGCCGCTTTGGATCGTTGTGTCGTGGGGGAAGAGGAGGAGAGTGTGGGGAAAGACGACCTCCTTGCCACGCTGTTAAGGCAGCTGGGGCAGTTGAGGAGTGAGGTTGACACTCTAAAGGGGGAAAATGAAGCCCTCAGGACGGAACTCCTTCAGGTAGGTGTCCTGCCTAGCAGGACACCTGCGAAGGAGGAGCAGGCGTGGAGAGTGGTTGTCTCCAAGGGGACTAGGGTCAGGCTCAGGAAAGCTGACCAGGGTGTGGAGTGTAGTAACCCTTACCAGGTGCTGCAGGAAGCTGGAGAGGAAGAGAAGAGGCAGGACGGTATGGATCAAGGAGAGGAAAGGGCAGTTGTACAAACCCTGCCCACAGGTAAGGTCGTGGTAGTTGGTGACAGCCAGGTGAGGTTTATGGATAGGGCTTTTTGTGCGAGAGATAGGAAACGTAGGACTAGGGTGTGTTTTCCTGGGGCTGGGATAGGGCATGTAGCCAAGAGGTTAGACAGGGTTTTGTCAGGGGAGGGTACCAATCCAGGAGTGTGTCTTAGTGTGGGAGGAAACGACATATGTAAGGTTAGGAGTGAGGAACTTTTCAAGAGGTATAGGGAGGCGCTGGGGAAGATTAGAGATAGGGGAGGGATCCCGATAGTATGTGGTGTCTTGCCTAGAAGAGGGGTTGGTCGTGAATGGCTGTCCAGGGCAATTGCTATAAATTGCCGACTGGAAAAACATTGTGCAAACAATGGTTGGCCATTCATTGATAGCTGACAACGATTCTATGGCAACGACTACCTGTACAGTCGCGACGGAGTACACTTGTCTCGTGAGGGGGTAAGGACGTTGTCTGCATCCCTGGAGCGTGAAATTGTCACTCCAAAAGGGGGGGGGGTTTCGCCAGTAGAGAGAGCTCGGGGAAAGTGGGAGTCAAAAAACAAGCAGGTCCTGGGAAGTAAAATTAGTTACTCAGGACAAGGAGTAAAACAAGACCAGGGAAGGGTAGGTTTAAATGTATACTATACAAACAGTAGGAGCGTTAGAAATAAAATAGACTTGCTGAGAGCGGTTGTATGTACCGAGAATGTAGACGTCATAGCAATCACCAAAACTTGGATGAATCTGGCGAGCAAAATTTTTTTATCAGAGTACCACATAGAAGGGTACAATCTTTTTCACAAGGACAGGGAAGGTAGGAAGGGGGGAGGGGTCGCACTCTTCGTCAAGGATACATTAAAATGTTGTATTAATAATTCAATAAAGGGTAAAATAGGCACCAAGTCTGTATGGGTAGAAATCACGGAAGGAAGAGAAAAACTAATTATGGGAGTGATTTACAGGCCCCCAAGTCTTGGCAAAGAAGCAGCTCAGCCCATATGGCAGGAAATGAGTAGGGCAGCAAAATATAACAACCTATGCATTATGGGGGATTTCAACTTCAGAAATATTGACTGGGACAACATTGTAGGTGACTATGAATCTGAAAACTTCCTAGACGCAGTACAGGACAATTTTTTGAAACAACTAATTGCAGAACCTACTAGAGGTGACAATATATTAGACCTAGTACTAACAAATAAAGAAAATATTATCAGAGATATCACAGTAGGGGAAGAACTAGGTAACAGTGATCACAGAGAAATCAGGTTCACCCTAAATTGGGAAACGAAAAACAATGACAATATGGTCAGAGTCCCAAACTTTCGGTTGGCGGATTATCAGGGGTTAAAAAGGTACCTAGGTGAGGTCACCTGGGAACAGTCACGTCAGTCCACAGTAGGAAGGGGTGAGGTCATAGA
>NW_024715835.1:0-32061 GCF_018991925.1 Homarus americanus | reverse complement strand
GGTGTGCCTGGGGGTGTCAGCAGTGTGCCTGGGTGTGTCTGAGGTGTGCCTGGGGTGTCAGAGGTGTGCCCTGGTGTCAGTGCACTTGGGGTGTCAGGGGTGCACCTTGGGTGTCTGGGGTGTGCCTGGGGTGTCTGAGGTGTGCCTGGCAGTGTCTGAGGTGTACCTGGCAGTGTCTGAGGTGTGCTTGGCAGTGTCAGCGGTGTACCTGGGAGTGTCAGTGGTGTGCCTGGGGAGTCTGTGTGCAGTGTACCAGGGGTGTGAGAGGGAATGCCTAGGAGTGTCAGAGGTGTGCCTGGGGTATCGGAGAATGTGCCTGGGTGTCAGAGAGACCTGAGGTGTGAATGTATCATCTGGGGTGTTGGATGTGTGCCTGGGAGTGTCAGAGGTGCTTGCGGGTGTCAGTGGAGTACCTGGGGAGTGTCAGAGGGTGCCTGGGGTGTCAGAGGTGTACCTGGGTGTCAGAGGGTGCCTGGGAGTGTAGGAGTGTGCAGGTGTGTACCTGGGGTGTCTGGGGGGTGTGCCTGGGGTGTGGGTGTGCCTGTGGTGTCTGGGGGTGTGCCTGAGTGTCAGAGGTGTGTGCCTGGGGTGTCAGGAGGGTGTACCTGGGGTGTCAGGGTTGGCACCAGGGGTGTCATGGGTGCTGGGTGTCAAGGACGTGCCTGGGAGTGTCAGGGGTGTGCCTGGGAGTGTCAGGGGTGGTGCCTGTTGGTGTCAGAGATACCTAGGTGTCTGGGGGTGCCTGGGGTGTAAAAGTGTACCTGGGGTGTCGGGTTGTGCCTGGGGTGTGGAGGTGTGCCTGGGATGTAGGGGTGTGCTTGGGGTGTTGGGGTGTACCTGGAGTGTCTTGTGGCAGTGTGCAGAGTGTCTGAGGTGTGCCTGGGTGTCAGAGGTGTGCCTGGTGTCAGCGGTTTTGCCTGGGGTGTCAGGGTTTACCTGGGGTGTCAGCGGTGTACCTGGGGTGTTAGACGTGTGTGTCAGGGAGTGACAGAGGGAGTACCTAGGGTGTCAGAGTGTATGGGGTGTGAGGTGTGTCTCAGGTGTGCCTGGGATGTCAGAGGTGTGCCTGGGAGTGTGCAGGGGTGTGACTGGGGAATGTCAGTGGAGTACCTGGGAGTGTCAGAGGTGTACCTGGGGAGTGTGGGGTGTACCTGGGTTGTCAGAGGTGTTGCCTGGGGGTGTCAGTGTGCCTGGGGAGTGTCGGAGTGTGTGTGGGTGTAGAGTGTACTGGGGTCTGGAGGTGTGCACAGGAGTGTCAGGTTGCCTGGGGTGTCCAGTGTGCAGGGGTGTCAGAGTGTGCAGGATTTGTCTGGGGGGTGTACCTGGGAGTGTCTGGGGTGTACTGGATCTGAGTGCCTGGGTGTCAGGGGTGCCTTGTGAGTGTCAGGGGTGCTTGGGTGTGGTGGTGTGCCTGGGAGTGTCTGAGGTGGCCTGGCAGTGTCTGAGGTGTACCTGTTGTCTGAGGTGTACCTGAGTGTCAGGAGTGTATCTGGGAGTGTTGGAGTGCCTGGGGGTGTCAGGGTGGCACCAGGAATGTCAGTGGAGAACCTGGTGTCAGGTGCCTGGGGGTGTCGAGGGTGTACCTGGGGGTGTGAGGTATGCAGGAGAGTCGGAGGTGTGCCTGGGGTGTGGGAGGTGTGCCTGGGGTGTCAGAGGTGTGGGGAGTCAGAGGTGTGCCTGGGGTGTCAGGGGTGCCTGTGTGTGCCTGGGGTGTCAGAGGTGTGCCTGGGGTGTCAGAGGTGCTGGGGTGTCATAGGTGCACCTTGGGGTGTGAGGGTGCTTGGGGGTGTCAGAGGGTGCACTTGGGTGACTGAGATGTGCCTGGGGTGTGTGAGTGTGCCTGGCAGTGTCTGGGGTGTGCCTGGCAGTGTCTGGGGTGTGCCTGGCAGTGTGTGGTGTGCCTGGGAGTGTGCGGTGTGCCTGGGGTGTTAGACGTGTGTCAGGGAGAGTGAGAGTGCCTGGGGTGTCAGAGTGCCTTGGGGTGTGAGAGTGGCACTGGGGTGTCTGGTGTGCCTGGGTGTCGAGTATGCCTGGAGTGTCAGGGTGTACCAGGGAATGTCAGTGGAGTGCCTGGGGTGTGTGAGGTGCAGGGTCAGGGTGTACCTGGGGTGTCGGAGGTGTGCCTGGGATGGGGTGTGCCTGGGGATGTCAGGTGTACCTGGAGGTGTCAGGTGTGCCTGGGGTGTCAGGGTGCTTGGGGAGTGTCAGGGTGTGCCTGGGAGTTGTCAGGTGTGCCTGGGGTGTCTGGGGTGTGCCTGGGGTGGGGTGCTTGGGGTGTCAGAGGGTGGGGAGTGTCAGAGGGTGCACCTTGGGTGTCTGAGGTGTGCCTGGGGTGTCTGGGGTGTGCCTGGCAGTGTCTGAGGTGTACCTGGCAGTGTCTGGTGTACCTGGCATTGTCAGCAGGTGTGCCTGGGAGTGTCACCAGTGCACTGGTACTGTCAGAGGTGTATCTGGGAGTGTTGGACGTGTACCTGGAGTGTCAAGGTGTACCAGGGAATGTCAGTGGAGACCTGGGAGTGTCAGAGGTGTACCTGGGAGTGTCAGGAGGTGCCTGGGGAGTGTCAGGGGTGTGCAGGGTGTCAGTGGAGTACCTCAGGTGTCAGAGGTGTACCTGGGATTGTCGGGGTGTACATGGAGTGTCAGAGTGTACCTGGCAGTGTCAGCAGTGTGCTTGGGAGTGTCAGAGGTGTGCCTGGGGTGTCAGAGGTGTGCCTGGGGTGTCTGAGTTCACCTGGGGGTGTCTGGTGTGCCTGGGGTGTCAGAGAAGTGCCAAGGAGTGTCACAGGGTGCCTGGGGAGTGTAGGAGGTGTACCTGGGGTGTCAGAGGTGTACCTAGAGTGTCTGGGGTGTGCCTGGGACTGTCAGAGGTGTGCCTGGGAGTGTCTGGTGTGCCCTGGGAGTGTCTGAGGTGTGCCAAGGAGTGCAGGGAGAACCAGGGATTGAAAAGGGGGTGCTGGGGTGTTGGGAGGTGTGCCAGGTAGTGTCTGAGGTGTGCCTGGAGTGTCAGAGATGTACCAGGGTGTCAGAGTGTCAGAGGTGTACCTGGGGTGTGTCAGAGGTTGTACCTAGGAGTTATCAGAGTTTACCTGTGAGTGTCAGGTTGTGCCTGGGGAGTGTGTCGGAGGTGTACCTGGGAGTGTGAGAGTGTGCCTGGGAGTGTCGGAGTGTGCCTGGGGTGTCAGATGTGCCTGGGAGGGTCAGCGGTGTACCTGGGGAGTGTCTGAGGTGTTATGGGAGTGTCAGAGTGTGCCTGGGAGTGTCGCAGGTGTACCTGGGAGTGTCAGGTGTACCTGCCAGTGTCAGCGGTGTGCCTGGGGAGTGTCAGAGGTGTACCAGGTAATGTCAGTGGAATGCCTGGGAGTGTCAGCGTGTACCTGGGAATGTCAGAGAGGTGTGCCGGGGTGTCAGATGTGTGCCTGGGAGTGTCAGAGGTGTACCTGGGGTGTCAGGTGTACCTGGGGTGTGAGGTGTGCCTGGGGAGTGTCTGGGGTGTGCCTGGGGTGTGGGGTGTACCTGGGGTGTCAGGGGGATATGCAGGGTGTAAAAATGTACCTGGGAGTGTCGGAGGTGTGTCCTGGGAGGGTCAGAGGTATGCTTGGGAGTGTCAAGGTGTGCCTGGGAGTGTCAGAGATGTGCCTGGGAGGGTCAGAGGGGTGCACTTGGGGTGTCAGAGGTGCACCTTGGGTGTCTGAGGTGTGCCTGGCAGTGTCTGAGGTGTGCCTGGCAGTGTCTGGGGTGTGCCTGGAAGTGTCAGCGGTGTGCCTGGGGGTGTCAGCGTGTGCCTGGGACTGTTAGACGTGTATCAGGGAGTGACAGGAGTACCTAGGAGTGTCAGAGGTGTGCCTGGGGTGTGAGAAGTGTGCCTGGGGAGTGTCTGGGGTGTGCCTGGGGTGTCAGAGGTATGCCTGGGTCAGGGGTGTGCCAGGGAATGTCAGTGGAGTACCCGAGTGTGAGAGTGTGCCTGGAGTGTCAGGTTGTGCCTGGGGAGTGTCGGAGGTGTGCCTGGGGTGTAAGTGTGCCTGGGGTGTCAGTGTGCACCGAGTGTCAGAGGTGTGCCAGGGAGTGTCGAGGTGTGCCCTGGGGAGTGTCAGCAGTGTACCTGGGGTGTCTGGGGTGTGCCTGGCAGTGTCTGAGGTGTGCCTGGCAGTGTCTGGGGTGTGCCCTGGGGTGTCAGGGTGTGCATGGGAGTGTCAGCGATGCCTGGTACTGTCAGAGTGTATCTGGGAGTGTTGGACGTGTGCCTGGGAGTATCAGGGGTGTGCCAGGGAATGTCAGTGGAGAACCTGAGTGTCAGAGGTGTGCCTGGGGAGTCGGGAGGTGTGCATGGAGCAGAGGTGTACCTGGCAGTGTCAGCGGTGTGCCTGGGAGTGTCAGAGGTGTGCCTGGGGTGTCTGGGGTGTGCCTGGGATTGTCTGAGGTGTGCCTGGGGTGTCTGAGGTGTGCCTGGGGTGTCAGAGTGCCAGGGTGTCTGGGGTGCCTGGGGTGTGAGAGGTGTGCCTGGAGTGTCAGGGGTGGCCTAGGAATGTCTGGGGTGTGCCTGGGGTGTCAGAGTGTGCCTGGTGGTGTCTGGGGTGTGCCTGGGGTGTCTGGGGTGTGCCTGGGGTGTCAGGGGAGAACCAGGAATTGAGCAGGGTAAACCTGGGAGTGTCAGAGGTGTTCCAGGGGTGTCTTAGGTGTGCCTGGGGTGTGTCAGAGATGTGCCATGGAGTGTCAGGAATGCCTAGGAGTGTCAGAGGTCTGCACTGAGTTCAGGTGTGCCTAGGGTATCGGAAGTTTACCTGGGTGTCAGAGTTGTACCTGGGAGTGTCGGAGGTGTGCCTGGGGTGTGAGGGTGTGCCTGGGGTGTGGAGGTGTGCCTGGGAGTGTGGTGTGCCTGGGAGTGTCAGAGGTGTGGGAGTGTTGGGGGTTTACCTGGGGGTGTCAGCGTGCTGGGTGTGTCTGGGGTGTGCCTGGGGCGTCAGAGGTGTGCCTGGGGTGTCAGAGGTGCACTTGGGGGTGTCAGAGGTGCACCAGGTGTCTGAGGTGTGCCTGGGAGTGTCTGGGTGCACTGGGGTGTCTGAGGTGTGCCTGGCAGTGTCTGGGGTGTGTGGCAGTGTCAGCGGTGTGCCTGGGAGTGTCAGCAGTGTGCCTGGGAGTGTCAGAGATGTGCAGGGATTGTCAGAGGAATGCCTAGGAGGTGTCAGAGGTGTACCTGGGGAGTATCGGAGGTGTGCCTGGGGAGTGTCAGGGGTGTGCCTGGGGTGTGTCAGAGGTGTACCTGGGAGGGTCAGAGATGTATCTGGGGTGTTAGACGTGTACCTGGGGTGTCAGAGGGTGCAGGGAATGTCAGTGGAGTGCCAGTGTCAGAGGGTCCTGGGGTGTCAGAGGTGTGCCTGGTAGTGTCAGAGTGTTCTGGGAGTGTCGGAGGTGTGCTTGCGAGTGTGAGAGTGTGCCTGGGGGTGTCTGGGGTGTGCCTGGGTGTCTGGGGTGTGCCTGGGGGTGTCTGAGGTGTGCTGGTGGTGTCATGGGTGTGCCTGGGTGTGTCAGGGGTGTGCCTGGGGTGTTCAGGGTTGTGACCAGGGGTGTCAATGGAGTGCCTGGGGGTGTCATAGATGTGCCTGGTAGTGTCAGAGGTGTGCCAGGGGTGTCAGAGGTGTGCCTGTTGGTGTCAGAGGTGTGCCTGGGAGTGTCTGAGATGCCTGGGGGTGTAAAAAGTGTGCCTGGGGTGTCGGAGGTGTGCCTGGGAGTGTCAGAGGTGAACCTGGGGTGTCAGAGGTGTGCTTGGGAGTGTTAAGGTGTGCCTGAGAGTGTCAGCGGTGTGCCTGGGAGTGTCTGGTGTGCCTGGGTATCAGAGGTGTGCCTGGGGTGTCAAGGTACACTTGGGGAGTGTCAAATGTGCACCTTGGGTGACTGGGGTGCCTGGGGTGTCTGAGGTTTTGGCTGGCAGTGTCTGGGGTGCTGGCAGTGTCTGGGGTGCCTGGCAGTGTCAGCGGTGTACATGGGAGTGTCAGCGGTGTGCCTGGGAGTGTTAGACGTGTATCAGAGTGACAGAGCAGTACCTAGGGTGTCAGAGGTGTGCCTGGGGTGTCAGGGTGTGCCTGGGAGTGTCAGAGATGTGCCAGGGTGTCAGAGGATACTAGGAGTGTCAGAGGTGTACCTGGCACTGTCAGGTGTTTCTGGGAGTGTCACCGGTGCACCTGGGAGTGTTAGAGGTGTATCAGGGAGTGACAGAGGATACCTAGGAGTGTCAGGGGTTTACCTGGGAGTGTCAGAGGTGTGCCTGGGGAGTGTCAGAGGTGTACCTGGGAGTATCAGAGATGTACCTGGGAGTGTCAGAGGTGTATCTGGAGTGTTGGACGTGGCACCTGGGAGTGTCAGAGGTGTGCCAGAGAATGTCAGTGGAGAACCTGGGAGGTGTCAGAGGTGTGCCTGGGGTGTCGGAGGTGCACCTGGGGTGTCAGGGGTGTGCCAGGAGTGTCAGTGGGTACCTGGGGTGTCGAGGTGTGCCTGGGGTGTGGAGGTGGCCTGCCTGTGTCAGCAGTGTGCCTGGGATTGTCAGAGGTGTGCCAGGTAATGTCAGTGGAATACCTGGGAGTGTCAAGCGTGTGCCTGGGAGTGTCATAGGTGTGCTGGGGTGTCAGAGGTGTAACTGGGAGTGTCAGCGGTGTGCCTGAGAGAGTCTGAAGTGTACCTGGGAGTGTCAGAGGTGTGCCTGGGGTGTCAGGTGCACTTGGGAGTGTCAGAGGTGCACCTTGGAGTCTGGTGTGCCTGTGGTGTCTGAGGTGTGTCCTGGTAGTGTCTCAGGGGTGCCTGGCAGTGTCTGGGGTGTGTGTGCCAGTGTCAGCGGTGTGCCTGGGAGTGTCAGCTGTACCTGGGAGTGTCAGAGATGTACCAGGGGTGTCAGAGGACTACTAGGGTGTCAGGGTGTGCCTGTGGGGTATCGGAGGTGTGTGGAGTGTCAGAGGTGTGCCTGGGGAGTGTCAGAGGTGTGCCTGGGGTGTCAGAGATGTAACTGGGAGTGTCAGAGATGTATCTGGGAGTGTTGGACGTGTACCTGGGAGTGTCAGATGTGTGCAGGGAATGTCAGTGGAGTACTTGAGGAGTGTCAGAGGTGTATCTGGGAGTGTCGGAGATGTGCCTGGCAGTGTCAGCGGTGTGCCTGGGATTGTCAGAGGTGTACCAGGGAATGTCAGTGGAGTACCTGGGGAGTGTCAAAGTGTGCCTGGGAGTGTCAGGTGCTGGGAGAGTCAGAGATGTGCCTGGGGTGTCATACTGGGAGTGTCGGAGATGTACCTGGCAGTGTCAGCGGTGTACCTGGAAAGGCCAGAGGTGTACCAGTGAATGTCAGTGAGCACCTGAGAGTGCCGCGCGTACCTGCGAGTGTCAGAGGTGTACCTGAGAGTCAGAGATGCACCTGGGAGTGTCAGAGATGTATCTGGGAGTGTTGGACGTGTACCTGGGAGTGTCAGATGTGTACCAGGGAATGCCTCAGGAGCACCTGGGAGTGTCAAAAGTGTAATCTGGGAGGCCAGAGAGATGCACCTGGGAGTGTCAGAGATGTATCTGGGAGTGTTGGACGTACCTGGGAGGCCAGATGTGTACCAGGGAATGTCAGTGGAGTACCTGGGAGGCCGCAAGTGCACCTGGGAGGCCAGAGGTGTACCTGGGAGTGTCATAGATGCACCTGGGAGGTCAGAGGTGTACCTGGGATGATTGGAGGTGTACCTGGGAGTGTCTGAGGTGCACCTGGCAGCCTGAGGTGTGCCCTGGCAGGTTCGAGGTGTACCTGTTAGTGTCAGCTGTGACCTGGGAGTGTTAGCGTGTGTACCTGGGAGTGTTAGACGTGTATCAGGGAGTGACAGGAGGAGCACTCAGGAGGTCAGAGGTGTACCTGGGAGTGTGAGAAGTGTACCTGGGAGTGTCTGTTGTACCTGAGTGTCAGAGGTACCTTGGGGAGTGTCACAGGTAATCGGGGAGGCCAGAGGTGACCTGGGAGTGTCAGAGGTGCACCTGGGAGAGTCGGAGGCACCTAGAGTGTAAGAAGTGCACCTGGGAGTGTCGCAGGTGCACCTTGGAGTGTCGGAGGTGTACTCTGGGGAGTGTCAGAGGTGTATTTTGGGGAGTGTCAGAGGTGCACCTTGGAGTGTCTGAGGTGTACCTGTGAGTGTCTGAGGTGTACCTGGCAGTGTCACAGTGCACCTGGGAGTGTCAGCGTGCACCTGGGAGTGTTAGAGGTGCATCAGGAGTGACAGACCCAGGCACGAGTGTCAGAGGTACCTGGGAGTGTCAGAGGTGTACATGGGAGTATCGAAGGTGTAATTGGGAGGTCAGAGGTGTACCTCGGGTGTCAGAGGTGTACCTGGGAGGCTCAGAGATGTACCTGGGAGCATTAGGAGGCGTATCTGGGAATGTTGGATTTGCACCTGGGAGTGTCAGAGGTGTACCAGGGAATGTCAGTGAGAACCTGGAGGCCAGAGGTGTACCTGGGGAGTGTCGGAGGTGTACCTGGGAGTGTCAGGGTGTACCAGGGAGGTCAGTGGAGCACCTGGGAATGCCGAGGTGTGTGTACCTGGGAGTGTCGGAGGCGTATATGGAGGCTCAGAGGTGTGCCCTGGTGCGTCAGCGGCGTACCTGGGAGTGTCAAGGGTGTGCCTGGGAGTAATCTGAGGTATAAATTGGTAGTAAGTCTATGGTGTACCTGGGAGTGTCAGAACTGTGCCTGGGAGGTCAGAGGTGCACTTGGGAGGCCAGAGGTGCAGCACCTTTGGAGTGACTGAGGTGTACCTGAGAGTGTCTGGAGGTGTACCTGGCAGTGTCTGGAGGTACCTGGCAGTGTCTGAGGTGTACCTTGGCAGTGTCAACGGTGTACCTGGGAGGTCAGCGGTGTACCTGGGAGTGTTGACGTGCATCTAGGAGTGACATGAGGAGCACCCCAGAGGGGTCAGGAGGTACCCGGGGAGGTGGGGAAAAGTGCACCTGGGAGTGCCCTGGGTGTACCTGGGAGGTCAGAGGCACTTGAGGTCAGGGTGTACCAGGGAATGTCAGTGGAGTACCTGGGAGTGTCAGGAGGTGTACCTGGGAGTGTCAAAGGTACCTGGGAGTGTCAGGAGGTATACCTGGGAGTGTCAGAGGTACCTGGGAGAGCCTGAGGTGTCTCTGGGAGTAAAGAAGTCTGCTACCTGGGAGTGTCCGGAGGTGTAACTGGGAGTGTCGGAGGTGTAATCTTTGGAGTGTCAGGAGGTGTACTTGGGAGGTCAGAGGTGTACCTGGGGAGGTCAGCGGTGTACCTGGGAGTGTCTGGAGGTGTTCCTGGGAGTGTCAGAGGTGTGCCTGGGAGGCCAGGAGGTGCACCTGGGGAGTGTCAGATGTGCACATTGGAGTGTCTGAGGTGTACCTGGAGTGTCTGAGGTGCACCTGGCAGTGTTCGAGGTGTACCTGGCAGTGTCTGAGGTACCTGGGGTGTCAGAGGTGCACCTGGGAGTATCGGAGGTGTACCTGGAGGCTGAGGTGTACCTGGGGGTGTCAGAGGTGTACCTGGGAGGCCGAGATGTACTCTGGGAGGTCAGAGGTGTATTTGGGAGTGCTGGACGTACCTGGGAGTGAGGTGTACCTGGGAATGTCAGTGGAGAACCTGGGAGTGTCGAGGTGTACCTGGGAGGTCGGAGGTGTACCTGGGAGTGTCAGGGGTGTGTACTTGGGAGTGTCAGAGAAGTACTAGGAGGTCACATGAGTACCTGGGAGGTGAGAGGCCTGGGAGTGTCAGAGGTGTACCTAGGAGTGTCTGAGGTGTACCTGAGAGTGTCAGAGAGGTGCATCTGGGAGTGTCTGAGGTGCACCTGGGGAGTGTTCTTGAGGTGCACCTGGGAGGTCAGGGGAGAACCAGGAGGAAAGAGGTGCACCTGGGGAGGTCAGAGGTGCACCAGGGAGTGTCTGAGGTGCACCTGCGGAGTGTCAGGAGATGCACCAGGAGCAAGCCCAGAGGAATACCTAGGAGTGTCAGAGGTGCACCTGGGAGTGTCAGGAGGTGCACATAGGAGCACGGAGGGGTTTGTCTGGGAGGTCGGAGCTTGTACCTGGGAGTGTCGGTGGTGTACCTGGGGAGGAGGAGAAGTGTACCTAGGGAGGTTGGTGTACCTGGGTTTGTCGGAGGTGCACCTGGGAGGTCAGGAGGTGTACTTGGGAGTGCTCAGGGTGTACCTGGGATTGTCAGCGTGTACCTGGGAATGTCTGAGGTGTACCTGGGAGTGTCAGAGGTGTGCCTGGGAGTGTCAGAGGTGCACTTGGGAGTGTCACAGGCACCTTGGAGTGTCTGGAGGTGCACCTGGTAGGCATCTGAGGTGCACCCAGTGTCTGAGGTACCTGGCAGTGTCAGCTGATGTAAATCTGGGAGGTCAGGAGATGTACCCAGGGGGGTGTCAGAGAATGGCCTAGGAGGCCAGGAGGTGTACCTGGGAGTTTGAAGGTGTACCTGGGGAGGCTCAGAGGTGTACCTGGGAGTGTCAGAGGTGTATCTGGGAGGCCAGAGATGCACCTGGAGTGTCTGGAGGTGTACCAGGGAATCTGAGTACCTGGGAGGCTCAGAGGTGTGTACCTGGGAGTTTCAGAGGTGTAACGGGAGTGTCAGAGGTACCTGGGAGTGTCGTAGGTGTACTTGGTGAATGTGAGAAGTGTACCTGGGAGTGTCTGGGGTGTACCTGGGAGTGTCTTGGTGTACCTGGGAGTGTCTGAGGTGTACCTGGTGAGTGTCAGTGGAGTACCTGGGGTGTCAGACGGTACATGGGAGTGTCAGAGTTGTACCTTGGGAGTGTCAGAGGTGTAAATCTGGGAGTGTCGGAGGTGCACCTGGGAGTGTAATAGCTGCACCTGGGGAGGTCAGAGGTGTACTTGGGAGGCCAGAGGTGTACCTGGGAATGTCAGCTGCATACCTGGGAGTGTCTGAGGTGCCTGGGAATGTTAGGAGGTGTGCCTGGGAGTGCCTGTAGGGTTGTACCAGGAGTGTCAAAGGAGTACCTGGGAGGCCAGATGTACCTGGTAGTGCTCAGAGGTGTACCTGAGTGTCAGGAGGTGTACCTTGTTAGTGTCAGAGGTGTACCTGGGAGTGTCTGAGATGCACCTGGGAGTGTGTGCTGCACCTGGGAGTGTCGGAGGGGTGTAAATCGGGAGTGTCAGAGGTGTACCTGGGAGGTTTGAGGCACTTGGGAGTGTTAGAGGTGTACCTGGGAGGCCAGCCGTGTACTTGGGAGTGTCTGAGGTGTACCTGAAGTATCAGAGGTGTGCCTGGGAGGCCAGAGGTGCACTTAATAAAGGTGCACCTTGGAGTGGACTGAGGTGCACCTGGGAGGTGTCTGAGGTAGCTGGCAGTGTCCGAGGTGCACCTGGCAAGTGTCTGAGGTACCTGGCAGTCAGCGGTGTACCCGGGAGGTCAGCGGTGCACCTGGGAGTGTTAGACGCATCAGGAGTGACAGAGGAGTACCTAGGAGTGTCAGGAGGTGCACCTGGGAGGCCTCAGAGGTGCACATGGGAGCATCGGAGGCACCTGAGGTCAGAGGTGTACCTCGGGGTGTCAGAGGTGCACCTGGGAGGCTCAGAGATGTACCTGAGTGTTAGGAGTGCATCTGGGAGGCCGAGGTGTACCTGGGAGTGTCGGAGGCCTGGGAGTGTCGGGAGGGGTGTACCTGCCTGTGTCAGCGGTGTACCTGGGATTGTCAGAGGGCACCAGGTAATGTCAGTGGAATACCTGGAGTGTCAACGTGTACCTGGGAGGTCATAGGTGTACTTGGGAGGCTCAGAGGTGTACCTGGGCGTGTCAGCGGTGCACCTGAGAGAGTCTGAAGTGCACCTGGGAGTGTCGAGGTGCCTGGGAGGTCAGAGGTGCAATTTGGGAGTGTCAGAGGTGCACCTTTGGAGTGTCTGGAGGTGTACCTGTGAGTGTCTGAGGTGTACCTGGTAGTGTCTCTGGTGAGTACCTGGCAGTGTCTGAGGTGTACCTGGCAGTGTCAGCGGTGTACCTGGGAGTGTCAGCGGTGTACCTGGGAGTGTCAGAGATGTACCAGGGAGTGTCAGAGGAATACCTAGGAGGCTCAGGAGGTGTGTACCTGGGAGTATCGAGGTGTACCTTGGGAGGCCAGAGGTGTACCTGGGAGTGTCAGGAGGTGTACCTGGGAGTGTCAGAGATGTAACTGGGAGTGTCAGAGATGTATCTGGGAGGTTGGACGTGCACCTGGGAGTGCTCAGATGTGTACCAGGAATGTCATGGAGTAATTTGGGAGGTCAAAAGTGCACCTGGAGGTCAGAGGGAAACCCTGGGAGAGTCAGAGATGCACCTGGGAGGTCAGAGATGTATCTGGGAGGCTGGACGTGTACCTGGGAGTGTCAGAGGTGTGCCTGGGGTGTCAGTGATGTACCAGGGAGTGTCAGAGGAATGCCTAGGGTATCGGAGGTATGCCTGGGGGTGTCGGAGTAGTGCCTGGGAGTGTCAGAGGTGTGCTTGGGAGTGTCAGAGGTGTGGCTGGGAGTGTCAGATGTGTACCAGGGAATGTCAGTGGAGTACTTGGGAGTGTCAGAGGTGTACCTGGGAGTGTCACAGGTGTACCTGGGAGTGTCAGAGATGTACCTGGGAGTGTCAGAGATGTATCTGGGAGTGTTGGACGTGTGCCGGGGAGTGTCAGATGTGTACCAGGGAATGTCAGTGGAGTACCTGGGAGTGTCAAAAGTGTACCTGGGAGTGTCAGAGGTGTACCTGGGAGTGTCATAGATGTACCTGGGAGTGTCAGAGGTGTACCTGGGATGACTGAGGTGTACCTGGGAGTGTCTGAGGTGTACCTGGCAGTGTCTGAGGTGTACCTGGCAGTGTCTGAGGTGTAGCTGTCAGTGTCAGCGGTGGACCTGGGAGTGTTAGCGGTGTACCTGGGAGTGTTAGACGTGTATCAGGGAGTGGGAGAGGAGTACCTAGGAGTGTCAGAGGTGTACCTGGGAGTGTGAGAAGTGTACCTGGGAGTGTCTGCGTTGTACCTGGGAGTGTCAGAGGTGTACCTGGGAGTGTCACGGGTGTACCTGGGAGTGTCAGAGGTGACCTGGGAGTGTCAGAGGTGTACCTGGGAGAGTCGGAGGTGTACCTGGGAGTGTAAGAAGTGAACCTGGGAGTGTCGCAGGTGTACCTGGGAGTGTCGGAGGTGTACCTGGGAGTGTCAGAGGTGTACTTGGGAGTGTCAGAGGTGCACCTTGGAGTGTCTGAGGTGTACCTGGGAGTGTCACAGGTGTACCTGGGAGTGTCAGAGATGTACCTGGGAGTGTCAGCAGTGTACCTGGGAGTGTCAGCGGTGCACCTGGGAGTGTTAGAGGTGTATCAGGGAGTGACAGACGAGTACGTAGGAGTGTCAGAGGTGTACCTGGGAGTGTCAGAGGTGTACATGGGAGTATCGAAGGTGTACCTGGGAGTGTCAGAGGTGTACCTCGGGGTGTCAGAGGTGTACCTGGGAGTGTCAGAGATGTACCTGGGAGCATTAGAGGCGTATCTGGGAATGTTGGATTTGTACCTGGGAGTGTCAGAGGTGTACCAGGGAATGTCAGTGGAGAACCTGGGAGTGTCAGAGGTGTACCTGGGAGTGTCGGAGGTGTACCTGGGAGTGTCAGGGGTGTACCAGGGAGTGTCAGTGGAGTACCTGGGAATGTCAGAGGTGTACCTGGGAGTGTCGGAGGCGTACATTTAGTGTCAGAGGTGTACCTGGCAGTGTCAGCGGTGTACCTGGGAGTGTCAAGGGTGTGCCTGGGAGTGTCTGAGGTATACCTGGTAGTGTCTATGGTGTACCTGGGAGTGTCAGAACTGTGCCTGGGAGTGTCAGAGGTGCACTTGGGAGTGTCAGAGGTGCACCTTGGAGTGACTGAGGTGTACCTGAGAGTGTCTGAGGTGTACCTGGCAGTGTCTGAGGTGTACCTGGCAGTGTCTGAGGTGTACCTGGCAGTGTCAACGGTGTACCTGGGAGTGTCAGCGGTGTACCTGGGAGTGTTAGACGTGTATCAGGGAGTGACAGAGGAGTACCTAGGAGTGTCAGAGGTGTACCTGGGAGTGTGAAAAGTGTTCCTGGGAGTGTCTGGGGTGTACCTGGGAGTGTCAGAGGTGTACCTTGGAGTGTCAAAGGTGTACCTAGGAGTGTCAAAGGTGTACCTGGGAGTGTCAGAGGTGTACCTGGGAGAGTCGGAGGTGTTCCTGGGAGTGTAAGAAGTGTACCTGGGAGTGTCCGAGGTGTAACTGGGAGTGTCGGAGGTGTACCTTGGAGTGTCAGAGGTGTACTTGGGAGTGTCAGAGGTGTACCTGGGAGTGTCAGCTGTGTACCTGGGAGTGTCTGAGGTGTGCCTTGGAGTGTCAGAGGTGTACCTGGCAGTGTCGGAGGTGTACCTGGGAGTGTGAGAAGTGTACCTGCGAGTGTCGGAGGTGTACCTGGCAGTGTCGGAGGCAGCACTTGGGAGTGTCAGAGGCACATTGGAGTGCCTGAGGTACCTGGGAGTGTCTGAGGTGTACCTGGCGTCTGAGGTGTACCTGGCAGTCTGAGGTACCTGGGGTGCCTGGGAGGTGTACCTGGGAGTATCGGAGGTGTACCTGGGAGGTCAGAGGTGTACCTGGGAGGTCGGAGGTGTACCTGGGAGTGTCAGGGTACCTTGGGAGGCCAGATAGGCAACCAGGGAGGTCACATGAGTACCTGGGAGTGTGAGAGGTGCAATCTGGGATGTCAGAGGCACCCAGGAGTGGTCTGGAGGTGTACCCTGAGAGTGTCAGAGGGGTGTACCTTGGGAGTGTCTGAGGTGCACCTGGGAGTGTTTGAGGTGTACCTGGGAGTGCCAGGGGGAGAACCAGGGAGGGAAAAGAGGTGCACTGGGAGTGTCAGAGGTGTACCAGGGAGTGTCTGAGGTGTACCTGCGAGTGTCAGGAGATGCACCAGGGAGGTCAGAGGAATACCTAGGAGGTCAGAGGTGCACCTGGGAGTGCCTGGAGTTGTACCTGGGAGCAAGTCGGTGGTGCACCTGGGAGTGTGAGAAGTGCACCTAGGAGGTTGGTGTGCACCTGGGTTTGCCTGGAGGTGTACCTGGAGTGTCAGGAGGCTCTGGGAGGTCAGGGGTGTACCTGGGAGGCCAGCGGTGTACCTGGGAATGCCTGAGGTGCACCTGGGAGTGTCAGAGGTGCGGCCTGGGGAGTGTCAGGAGGTGCACCTTGGGAGTGTCACAGCACCTTGGAGTGTCCGGAGGTGCACCCTGGCAGTGTCTGGAGGTGCACCTGGCAGTGTCTGGAGGTGTACCTGGCAGGCCAGCGATGTACCTGGGAGGCTGAGATGTACCAGGGGGTGTCAGGAGGAATACCTAGGGAGGTCAGAGGTGTACCTGGGAGTATCAAGGTGTACCTGGGAGTGCTCAGATGTGTACCTGGGAGGCTCAGAGGTGTACCTGGGAGTGTCAGAGATGTACCTGGGAGTGTCTGAGGTGTACCAGGAATTTCAGTGGAGTGCCCTGGAGTGTCAGAGGTGTGTCTGGGAGTTTCAGAGGCGTACCTGGGAGTGTCAGAGGTGTACCTGGGAGGCTCAGGAGGTGCACCTGGGAGGTCGTAGGTAATTTATGAATGGAGAAGCGCACCTGGGAGTGTCTGGGTGTACCTGGGAGGTCTTTGTGCACCTGGGAGTGTCTGAGGTGTACCTGGTGAGTGTCAGTGGAGTACCTGGGGTGTCAGACGTGGCAATTTGGGAGGTCAGAGTTGTACCTGGGAGTGTTGAGGTGTACCTGGGAGTGTCGGAGGTGTACCTGGGAGTGTGTAAGAAGGTACCTGGGAGTGTCAGAGGTGTACTTGGGAGTGTCAGAGGTGTACCTGGGAATGTCAATGGGTATACCTGGGGAGTGTCTGAGGTGTACTCTGGGAATGAGGTGTGTCTGGGAGGCCAGGGTTGTACCGAGTGTCAAATATACCTGGAGTGTCATAGATGTACCTGGTAGTGTCAGAGGTGCACTGGGAGTGTCAGAGGTGTACCCAGCCAGGCCAGGAGGTGTACCTGGGAGGTCTGAGATGCACCTGGGAGGTAAAAAGGTACTCCTGGGAGGTCGGGAGGTGTACCTGGGAGTGTCAGGAGGTGTACCTGGGAGTGTTTGAGGTGTACTCTGGGAGTGTTAGAGGTGTACCTGGGAGGTCAGCTGCAGTAATTTGGAGTGTCTGAGGTGTACCTGAAGCATCAGAGGTGTGCCTGGGAGGTCAGAGGTAATTTCAGGAGTGTCAAAGGTGCACCTTGGAGTGACTGGAGGTGTACCTGGGAGTGTCTGAGGTGTAGCTGGCACTGTCTGAGTGTGCACCTGGCAGTGTCTGAGGTGTACTCCGGCAGTGTCAGCGGTGTAACCTGGGAGCGCGGTACCTGGGAGTGTTAGACGTGCATCAGGGAGTGACAGGAGGAGCACCTAGGAGGTCAGAGGTGTACCTGGGAGTGTCAGGAGGTGTACATGGGAGTATCGGAGGTGTACCTAGAGGCTCAGAGGTGTACCTCGTGGGGTGTCAGAGGTGTACCTGGGAAGGCCAGAGATGTACCTGGAGTGTTAGAGGCGTATCTGGGAGTGTTGGATGTGTACCTGGGAGTGTCAGGAGGTGTACCAGGGAATGTCAGTGGAGAACCTGGGAGGTCAGAGGTGTACCTGAGTGTCGCGAGGTGTACATGGAGGTCAGAGATGCACCTGGTGCGTCAGTTGTACCTGGGAGGCCAAGGGGTGTGCCTGGGAGGTCTGAGGCGTACCTGGCAGTGTCTGGCGGTGTACCTGGGGAGGCCAGAACTGTGCCTGGGAGTGTCAGGAGGTGCACTTGGAGGCTCTCAGAGGTGCACCTTGGAAGACTGGGAGGTGCACCTGAGTGTGTCTGAGGTGTACCTGGCAGTGTCTGAGGTGTAAATCTGCAGTGTCTGGTGGGCACCTGGCAGTGTCAACGGTGTACCTGGGAGCATCAGCTGTGTACCTGGGAGGTTAGACGTGTATCAGGGAGGACAGAGTGAGCACCTAGGAGTGCCCAGGAGGTGCACCTGGGAGTGTGAGAAAAGGTAATCTGGGAGGTCTGGGGTGTACCTGGGAGGTCAGAGGTGTGGCACCTTGAGGTCAGGGTGTGCCAGGGAATGTCAGTGAGGTCTGAGTGTCAGAGGTGCAATCTGGAGGCTGCTGCAATGGGAGTGTCAGAGGTGCACTCCATGGCCAGGAGGTGTACTTGGGAGACGGAGGTATTCCTGGGAGGCTAGGGGTACCTGCGAGTGTCTGAGGTGTACCTGGGAGTGTCAGAGGTGTACCAGGGAATGTCAGTGGAGTACCTGGGAGTGTCAGAGGTGAACCTGGGAGTGTCAGAGGTGTACCTGAGAGTGTCAGATGTGTACCTGGGAGTGTCAGAGGTGTACCTGGGTGTGTCAGAGGTGTACCTGGGAGTGTCGGAGGTGTACCTGGGAGTATCTGGGGTGTACCTGGGAGTATCTGGGGTGTAACTGGGAGTGTCTCAGGTGTACCTGGGAGTGTCAGAGGTGTACCTGGGAGTGTCAGAGGTGTGCCTGGGAGTGTCACAGGTGCACTTGGGAGTGTCACAGGTGCACCTTGGAGTGTCTGAGGTGTACATGGGAGTGTCTGAGGTGTACCTGGCAGTGTCTGAGGTGTACCTGGCAGTGTCTGGAGTGTACCTGGCACTGTCAGCGGTGTAACTGGGAGTGTCAGCGGTGCACCTGGGAGTGTTAGCGGTGTATCAGAGAGTGAAAGAGGAGTACCTAGGAGTGTCAGAGGTGTACCTGGGAGTGTCAGAGGTGTACCTGGGAGTATCGGAGGTGTCAGAGGTGTACCTGGGGGTGTCAGAGGTGTACCTGAGAGTGTCAGATGTGTACCTTGGAGTGCCAGAGGTGTACCAGGGAGTTTTAGAGGTGTACCTTGGAGTGTCGGAGGTGTACCTGGGAGTGTCTGGGGTGTACCTAGGAGTATCTGGGGTGTACCTGGGAGTGTCTCAGGTGTACCTGGGAGTGTCAGAGGTGTACCTGGGAGTGTCAGAGGTGCACCTGGGAGTGTCAGGGGTGAACCAGGGAGTGTCAGTGGAGTACCTGGGAGTGTCTGAGGTGTACCTGGCAGTGTCGGAGTTGTGCATGGAGGTCAGAGGTGTACCTGGCAGTGTCAGCGGTGCACCTTGGGAGGCTGGGGAGGTGCACCTGGGTGTGTCTGACGTGTACCTGGGAGTGTTTGAAGTGTACTTGGGAGTGTCAGAGGTGTACCTGGGAGTGTCAGCGCTGTACCTGGGTGTGTCTGACGTGTACATGGGAGTGTTAGAGGTGTGCCTGTGAGTGTCAGAGGTGCACTTGGGAGTGTCAGAGGTGCACCTTGGAGTGTCTGAGGTGTACCTGGGAGTGTCTGAGGTGTAGCTGGCAGTGTCTGAGGTGTACCTGGCAGTGTCTGAGGTGTACTTGGCAGTGTCAGCGGTGTACCTGGGAGTGTCAGCGGTGTACCTGGGAGTGTCAGAGATGTACCAGGGAGTGTCATTAGAATACCTAGGATTGTCAGAGGTGTACCTGGGAGTATCGGAGTTGTACCTGGGAGTGTCAGAGGTGTACCTGGGAGTGTCAGAGGTGTAACTGGGAGTGTCAGAGATGTATCTGGGAGTGTTGGACGTGTACCTGGGAGTGTCAGAGGTGTACCAGGGAATGTCAGTGGAGTACCTGGGAGTGTCAGAGGTGTACCTGGGAGTGTCAGAGGTGTACCTGGGAGTGTCAGAGGTGTTCCTGGGAGTGTCGGAGGTGTACTTGCGAGTGTGAGAAGTGTACCTGGGAGTGTCTGGGGTGTACCTGGGAGTGTCTGGGGTGTACCTGGGAGTGTCTGAGGTGTACCTGGTGAGTGTCATAGGTGTACCTGGGAGTGTCAGAGGTGTACCTGGGAGTGTTAGGGTTGTACCAGGGAGTGTCAATGGAGTACCTGGGAGTGTCAGAGATGTACCTGGGAGTGTCAGAGGTGTACCTGGGAGTGTCAGAGGTGTACCTGTTAGTGTCAGAGGTGTACCTGGGAGTGTCCTTGGGAGTGTTAGAGGTGTACCTGGGAGTGTCAGCGGTGTACCTGGGAGTGTCTGAGGTGTACCTGGAAGTGTCAGAGGTGTGCCTGGGAGTGTCAGGGTGCACTTGGGAGTGTCAAAGGTGCACCTTGGAGTGACTGTGGTGTACCTTGGTGTGTCTGAGGTGTACCTGGCAGTGTCAGCGGTTTACCTGGGAGTGTCAGCGGTGTACCTGGGAGTGTTAGACGTGTATCAGGGAGTGACAGAGGAGTACCTAGGAGTGTCAGAGGTGTACTTGGGAGTGTGAGAAGTGTACCTCGGAGTGTCTCGGGTGTACCTGGGAGTGTCAGAGGTGTACCTGGGAGTGTTAGGGGTGTAACAGGGAATGTCAGTCGAGTACCTGGGAGTGTCAGAGGTGTACCTGGGAGTGTCAGAGGTGTACCTGGGATTGTCAGAGGTGTACCTGGGAGGAGAAGTGCACCTAGGAGCTTGCGGAGACCTGGTTTTGTGGGGTGCACCTGGGAGGTCAGGAGGTGTGACTGGGAGTGTGAGGGGTGGTCTGGGAGTGTCAGGCGGTGTACCTGGAATGTCTGAGGTGCACTGGGAGTGTCAGAGGTGTGCCTGGGAGTGTCAGAGGTGCACTTGAGTGTCACAGGTGCACTTTGGAGTGTCTGAGGTGTACCTGGGAGTGTCTGAGGTGTACCTGGCAGTGTCTGAGGTGTACCTGGCAGTGTCAGCGATGCACTGGGAGTGTCAGAGATGTACCAGGGAGTTTCAGAGGAATACCTAGGAGGTCAGAGGCATACCTGGGAGCATCGAAGGTGTACCTGGGAGGTCAGAGGTGCACTGGGGATGTCAGCTGCACCTGGGAGGTCGAGATGTACCTGGGAGTGTCTGAGGCACCAGGGATCTCAGTGGAGTACCTGGGAGGCCAGAGGTGACCTGGGAGTATAAGAGGTGCACCTGGGCGTGTGAGGTGTACCTGGGAGTGTCAGAGGTGTACCTGGAGTGTCGTAGGTGTACTTGTGAATGTGAGAAGTGTACCTGGGAATGTCTGGGGTGTACCTGGGAGTGTCTTTGGTGCGGAGGTCTGAGATGTACCTGTGAGTGTCAGTGAGTACCTGGGGTGTCAGACGTACATGGGAGGCTCAGGAGTTGTACCTGGGAGTGTCAGAGGTGTACCTGGGAGTGTCGGAGGTGTACCTGGGAGTTTAAAGTGTGCCTGGGAGGTCAGAGGTGTACTTGTGAGTGTCAGAGGAGTACCTGGGAGTGTCAGCGGTATACCTGGGAGTGTCTGAGGTGTACCTGGGAATGTTAGAGGTGTGCCTGGGAGTGTCATAGGTGCACTTGGGAGTGTCAGAGGTGCACCATGGAGTGTCTGGATGTGCACCTGGGAGGGTCTGAGGTGTATCTGGCATTGTCTGGAGGTGTACCTGGCAGTGTCTGAGGTGTGCCTGGGAGTGTCAGCGGTGCACCTGGGAGGTTAGGAGGTGCATCAGGGAGTGACAGATGAGCACCTGGGAGTTTCAGAGGTGTACCTGGGAGTGCCGAGGTGGCAACTGGGAGTGCCGAGGTGCACCTGGGAGGGTCAGAGATCTGGGAGTGTTGACGTGACCTGGGAGGTCAGAGGTGTACCAGAATGTCAGTGGAGTACCTGGGAGTGTCAGAGGTGTACCTGGGAGGTCAGAGGTGTACCTGGAGTGTCAGAGGTATACCTGAGTGTCGGAGGTGTACTTGCGAGGAGAAGTGTCTGGGAGTGTCTGGGGTGTACCTGGGAGTGTCTGGGTGTGACCTGGAGTGTCTGAGGTGCACCTGGTGAGTGGCCACAGGTGCACCTGGGTGTGTCAGGAGGTGCACCTGGGAGGTCAGGGCTGGTACCAGGGAGTGTCAATGGAGTACCTGGGAGTATCAGAGATGTACCTGGTAGTGTCAGAGGTGTACCTGTTAGGGTCAGGAGGTAGCCTGGGAGTGTCTGAGATGCACCTGGGAGTGTAAAAAGTGTACCTGGGAGTGTCGGAGGTGTACCTGGGAGGCTGGGCGGTGTACTTGGGAGTGTCTGAGGTGTACCTGAAGTATGTAGAGGTGTCTGGGAGTGTCAGGAGGTGCACTTAGGGAGTGTCAAAGGTGCACCTTGGAGTGACTGGAGGTGTACTTGGGAGTGTCTGAGGTGTAGCTGGCAGTGTCTGAGGTGTACCTGGCAGTGTCTGAGGTGTACCTGGCAGTGTCAGCGGTGTACCTGGGAGGTCAGGGTGTACCTGGGAGTGTTAGACGGTATCAGGCTGACAGAGTGAGGCACCTAGGGAGGCCAGATGTACCAGGAGTGTCACCGGTGCACCTGGGAGTGTTAGAGGTGTATCAGGGAGTGACAGAGGAGCACCTAGGAGGTCAGGAGGTGTACCTGGGAGGTCAGGAGGTGTACCTGGGAGTATCGGAGGTACCTGGGAGTGTCAGAGGTGTACCTGGGAGGTCAGAGGTGTACCTGGGAGTATCAGAGATGTACCTGGGAGTGTCAGAGGTGTATCTGGGAGTGTTGGACGTGTACCTGGGAGTGTCAGAGGTGTACCAGGGAATGTCAGTGGAGGAACCTGGGAGGGTCAGAGGTACCTGGAGTGTCTGGGAGGAGCACCTGGGAGGCCAGGGTGTACCAGGAGTGTCAGTGGAGTACCTGGGAGTGTCAGAGGTGTACCTGGGAGTGTCGGAGGTGTACCTGCCTGGTCAGAGGTGTACCTGGGAATGTCGAGGTGCACAGGTAATGTCAGTGAATACCTGGGAGGTCAAACGTGTACCTGGGAGTGTCATAGGTGTACTTGGGGTGTGGCAGGAGGTGTACCTGAGCTGAAGTGTAATTGGGAGGTCAGGAGGTGTGCCTGGGAGGCTCAGAGGTGCACTTGGGAGTGTCAGAGGTGCACCTGGGAGTGTCTGAGGTGTGCCTGAGAGTCTGAGGTGTACCTGGTAGTGTCTGAGGAGTACCTGGCAGTGTCTGAGGTGTACCTGGCAGTGTCGGGGCGTGTACCTGGGAGTGTCAGCGGTGTACCTGGGAGTGTCAGAGATGCACCGGAGTGTCAGAGGAATACCTAGGAGGTCAGAGGTGTACCTGGGAGTATCGGAGGTGTACCTGGGTGTGTCAGAGGTGCACCTGGGAGGTCACAGGTGTACCTGGGAGTGTCAGAGATGTACCAGGAATGTCAGTGGAGCAATTTGGGTGTCAGAGGTACCTGGGTCGGATGTACCTGGCAGTGTCAGCGGTGTACCTTGGGAGTGTCAGAGGTGTACCAGGAATGTCAGTGGAGTACCTGGGAGTGCCAAAGTGCACCTGGGAGTGTCAGAGGTGTACCTGGGAGAGTCAGAGATGTACCTGGGAGGTCAGAGATGTATCTGGGAGGTTGGATCTGTACCTGGGAGGTCAGATGTGTACCAGGGAATGTCAGTGAGTAATTTGGGAGGTCAGAGGTGTACCTGGGGAGTGTCACAGTGTACCTGGGAGGCCATGGTGCGCACCTGGGAGGCCGAGATGTACCTGGGAGGTCAGAGATGCATCTGGGAGTGTTGGAGGTACCTGGGAGGTCAGGATGTGTACCAGGAATGTCAGTGGAGCACCTGGAGTGTCAGTGCACTGGGAGTGTCAGAGGTGAACCCTGGAGGTCAGGGTGTACCAGGGAGGGCACTGAGTACCTGGGAGGTCAGAGATGTACCTGGGAGGTCAGAGGTGTACATGGGGAGTGGCATAGATGTACCTGGGAGTGTCAGAGGTGTACCTGGGAGGTGGAGGTGTACCTGGGAGTGACGGAGGTGTACCTGGGAGTGACTGAGGTGTACCTAGTCTGAGGTGTACCTGGCAGTGTCTGAGGTGTACCTGGCAGTGTCTGGAGGTGTACCTGGCAGTGTCTGGTGGGACCTGAGTGTCAGCGGTGACCGGAGGTTAGCATCAGGAGTGACAGAGCACCTAGGAGTGACAGAGGTGTACCTGGGAGTGTGAGAAGTGCACCTGGGAGTGTCTGGTGGTACCTGGGAGTGTCAGGAGGTGTACCTGGGAGGTCAATGGGTGCACCTGGGAGGTCAGGAGGCGACCTGGGAGGTCAGAGGTGTACCTGGAGAGTCGGAGGTGTACCTGGGAGGTAAGGCAGTACCTGGGAGGTCGGAGGTGTACCTGGGAGTGTCGGAGGTACCTGGGAGTGTCAGAGGTGTACTTGGGAGTGTCAGAGGTGCACCTTGGAGTGTCTGAGGTGCACCTGGAGTGTCTGAGGTGTACCTGGCAGTGTCACCAGTGTACCTGGGAGTGTCAGCGGCACACCTGGGAGTGTTAGAGGTGTACTCAGGGAGTGACAGAGGAGTACCTAGGAGTGTCAGAGGTACCTGGGAGTGTCAGGAGGTGTACCTGGGAGTGTCAGAGGTGTACCTGGAGGTCAGATCTGTACCAGGGAGTGTCAGAGGGAGAACCTGGGAGGCTCAGGGAGGTGTACCTGGGAGTGTCGGAGGCACCTGGGAGTGTCAGGGGTGTACCTAGGAGTTCAGGGATTACCTGGGAGGTCAGGAGGTGTGCCTGGGAGTGTCGGAGGTGCACCTGGGAGTGTCAGGGTGTACCAGGGAGGCTCAGTGATTACCTGGGAGTGTCAGAGGTGTACCTGGGAGTGTCGGAGGTGTACCTGCTCGTGCCAAGGGTGTACCTGGGACAGAGGTACCAGGTAATGTCAGTGGAATACCTGGGAGTGTCAAACGTGCACCTGGGAGTGTCATAGGTGTACTTGGGGGTGTCAGAGGTGCACTGGGAGAGTCTGAAGTGTACCTGGGAGGTCAGAGAGGTGTGCCTGGGAGTGTCAGAGGTGCACTTGGGAGGTGTCAGAGGTGCACCTTGAGTCTCTGGAGGAGCACCTGGGAGTGTCTGGAGGTGCACCTGGTAGTGTCTGAGGAGTACCTGGCAGTGTCTGAGGTGTACCTGGCAGTGTCAGCGTACCTGGGAGGTCGGGGCGGTGTACCTGGGAGTGCTGAGATGTACCAGGAGCACAGAGGAATACCTAGGGAGTGTCAGAGGTGTACCTGGGAGTATCGGAGGTGCACTGGGAGGTCACAGGTGTACCTGGGAGTCTAGAGGTGTCCTGGGAGTGTCAGAGATGTATCTGGGAGTGTTGGACGTGTACCTGGAGGTCAGATGTGTACCAGGGAATGTCAGTGAGTACCTGGGAGGTCAGCGGACCTGGAGTGTAAGAGGTGTACCTGGAGAGTGTCGGAGGTACCGGGAGTGTGAGAAGTGCACTGGGAGTGTCTGGTGTACCTGGGAGTGTCAGAGGTGTACCTGGGAGTGTCAGGGTATACCAGGAGGTAAAAATGTACCTGGAGTGTCGGAGGTGTACCTGGGAGGGTCAGACGTACTTTGGGAGTGTCAAAGGTGTACCTGGGAGGTCAGCAGTGTACCTGGGAGTGTCTGAGGTGTACCTGGGAGTGTCAGATGTACCTGAGAGTCAGGAGGTGCACTTAGTGCAGAGGTGCACCTTGGGAGGATCTGAGATGTACCTGGGAGTGTCTGAGGTGTACCTGGGCAGTATCTGAGGTGTACCTGGCAGTGTCTGAGGTGTACCTGGCAGTGTCAGCGGTGTACCTGGGAGTGTCAGCGGTGTACCTGGGAGGACGTGATCAGGGAGGACAAAGGAGTACCTAGGGAGTGTCAGAGGTGTACCTGGGAGGTCAGAGGTGTACCTGGGGAGGCCGAGGTGTACCTGGGAGGTCAGAGGTGTACCTGAGTGTCAGAGATGTACCTGGGAGGTCAGAGGTGTAACTGGGAGGTCGGAGGTGTACCAGAGAGTTTAAAAAGTGTACCTGGGAGTGTCGAGGTGTACTGTGAGTGTCAGGTACCTGGATGTCAGCGGTGCCTGGGAGGTCTGAGGTGTACCTGGGAGTGTCAGTGGAGCACCTGGGAGGTCAGAGGTGCACCTGGGAGTATCGAAGGTGTATCTGGGAGTATCGGAGGTGTACCTGAGTGTCAGAGGTGTACCTGGGAGTATCAGAGGTGTACCTGGGAGTGTCAGAGGTGTACCTGGGAATATCGGCGTGTCTGGGAATATCGGAGATGTACCAGGGCGTGTCAGAGGTGTACCTGGGAGTCTCAGAGGTGAACCAAAGAGTGTCAGAGGCACACCTGGGAGTCAGAGGTGCACTGGGAGTATCGTAGTTGTCCTGAAGTATCGGAAGGTACAGAGAGGTCAGAGGTGAACCTGGGAGATCAGAGGTGTACCTGGGAGTGTCAGCGGTACCTAGGGAGTGTTAGGACGTATCAGGGGAGTGACAAAGGAGCAATTTAGGAGGCCAGAGGTGCACCTGGGAGTGTGTGTGAGAAGTGTGTACCTGGGAGTGTCTGGGTACCTGGGAGTGTCAGAGGTATTCCTGGGGAGGTCAGGGGTGTACCAGGGAATGTCAGTGAGTACCTGGGAGTGGGAGAAGTGTACCTGGGAGTGTCAGAGGTACCTGGGAGGACGGCACCTGGGAGGGCAAGTGGGGTACCTGGGAGGTCGGAGGTGTACCTGGGAGGCCGGGAGGCATACCTGGGAGGCCAGGGGTGTACCAGGGAGTGTCAGTGGAGTACCTTGGGAGGTCAAAGATGTACTTGGGGGAGGCCAGAGGTGTACCTGGGAGGCCAGAGGTGTACCTGGGAGCAGGAGAAGTGTACCTGGAGTGTCTGGGTGTACTCGGGAGTGTCAGAGGTGCACTGGCGTCAGGGGTATACCAGGGTGTAAGTGGGAGTACCTGGGAGTGTCAGGAGATGTACCTGGGAGCAAGGCCAGAGGTGTACCTGGAGTGTCAGAGGTGTACCTGGAGTGTCAGAGATGCACCTGGGAGGTCAGAGGTGTACCTGGGAGCGTTTGAGGTGTACCAGAGAGTTTAAAAAGTGCACCTGGGGAGGTTTTGGAGGCACCTGGGGAGGTCAGAGGTGTACCTGGAGTGTCAGCTGTGTACCTGGGAGTGTCTGAGTGTACCTGGGAGTGTCAGTGAGCACCTGGGAGTGTCAGAGGTGCACCTGTGAGCACGAAGCGATCTGGGAGCATCGGAGGTGTACCTGGGAGCAAGTCAGGAGGTGTACCTGGGAGCATCAGAGGTGTACCCAGGAGAGGCCGGGGAGGTGTACCTGGGAATATCGGAGGTGTGCCCAACACGGAGATGTACCAGGCGTGTCAGAGGTGTACCTGGAGTTCCAGAGGTGAACCAAAGAGTGTCAGAGGCATACCTGGGGAGGCCAGAGGCGTACCTGGGAGTATCGGAGTTGTTCCTGGAAGTATCGGAAGTGTACCAGGAGAGTGTCAGAGGTGAACCTGGGAGTATCAGAGGTGTACCTGGGAGTGCTGGGAGGTGTACCAGGGGAGTGTCAGGGTGTAACTGGGAGCAAGCGAGGTGTAACTGGGAATGTCAGAGAACCAGGAGTGTGGGGAGTACCTGGGAGCCCCAAAGGTGTACCTGGGAGTATCGGGAGGTACCTGGGAATATCGGAGGTGTACCTGTGAGTGTCAGAGGTGTACCTGGCAATGCCAGAGGTGTACCTGGGATTGTCAGAGATGTACCTGGCTTGAGCAGTGCCCTGGGAGTGTGAGAACTGTACCTGGGAGTGTCGCAGGTGTACCTGGGAGTGTCGGGAGGTGCACCTGCCAGTGTCACTGTGTACCCGGGAGTAACAGAGGTGTACCAGGTAACATCAGTGAATACCTGGGAGGCTGTACAGGTACCTGGGAGTGTCAGAGGTAAATGGGAGGTCAGGAGGTGTACCTGGGAGGTCAGAGGTGTACCTGGGAGGTCGGAGGTGTACCTGGGAGGTGAGAAGGTACCTGGGAGTGTCTGGGGTGTACCTGGGAATGTCAGAGGTAAACACCTGGGAGGTTAGGGGACCAGGGAGTGTCAGTGAGTACCTGGGAAAAGTCAAAGATGTACCTGGGAGGTCAGAGGTGTACCTGGGAGTGTCAGAGGTACCTGGGGAGTGTCAGAGGTGTACCTGAGAGTGTCAGGAGGTGTACCTGGGAGGTCGGAGGTGTACCTGGAGTGTGTGAGAAGTGTACCTGGGAGCAAGTCTGGGTGTACCTGAAGCAACAGAGGTGTACCCTTGGAGCAAGCCAGGGAGGAACACCAGGAGTGGGTGAGCAATCTGGGAGTGTCAGAGATGTGAGTGTCAGGAGATGTACCTGGGAGTGTCAGGAGGTGTACCTGGAGTGTCAGATGTATACCATGGAATGTCAGTGAGCACCTGGGAGTCAAAAGTGTACCTGGGAGTGTCAGAGGTACCCCGAGGTTGGGGTGTACCAGGGAGTGTCACTGGAGTACCTGAGAGTCAGAGATGTACCTGGGAGTGTCAGAGGTGTACCTGGGAGTGTCATAGATGTACCTGGGAGTGTCAGAGGTGTACCTGGGAGGTCGGAGGTGTACCTGGGAGTGTCAAGCAGGTACCTGGAGCATCGGAGGTTTACCTGGGAGTGTCGGAGTTGTACCTGGGAGCAAGTCGGAGGTACCTGGGAGGTGAGAAGTGTACCTGGAGTGTCGAAGGTGTACCTGAGAGTGTCGGAGGTGTACCTGGAGGCTCAGGAGGTGTTCTTGGGAGTGTAAGAGGTGTACCTGGAGGTCAGAAGTGTACCTGGGTGTGTCTTAGGTGCACCTGGGAGTGTCAGAGGTGCCTGGAGTGTCAGGAGGTGCACTTGAGGCCAGAGGTGCGGGCACCTTGGAGTGTCTGGAGGCACTGGGAGTTCTGGAGGTGCACCAGTGTCTGAGGTGTACCTGGCAGTGTCTGGATGTGTACTTGGCAGTGTCATGGTGTACCTGGGAGTGTCAGCGGTGTACCTGGGGAGTGTCAGGAGATGTACCAGGAGTGTCAGAGGAATAATGCAGGGAGTGACAGAGGTGTACCTGGGAGCACGGGAGGTGTACCTGGGAGTGTCAGGAGGCGTACCTGGGAGCAAGCCAGAGGTGCCTGGGAGGCTTTGAGATGTATCTGGGAGTGTTGGACGTGCACCTGAGTGTCAGAGGGGCACCAGGAACTTCAGTGAGCACCTGGGAGTGTCATAGGTGTACTTGGGGGTGCTGGGAGGTGTACCTGGGAGAGTCTGAAGTACCTGGGAGTGTCAGAGGTGTGCCTGGGAGTGCTGGGGGAGGTGCACTTGGGAGCCAGAGGCACCTGGAGTCTCTGAGAGTACCTGGGAGTGTCTGAGGTGTACCTGGTAGTGTCTGAGGAGTACCTGGCAGCAACGAGAAAAGCCTGGCAGTGTCATGGTGTACCTTGGGAGTGTTGGGCGGTGTACCTGGGAGTGTCAGAGATGTACCAGGGAGGACAGAGAATACCTAGAGTGTCAGAGGTAAAAATTTTGGGAGTCGGAGGTGTACCTGGGAGTGTCACAGGTACTCCAAGCCAGAGATGTACCTGGGAGTGTCAGAGAGATCTGGGAGTGTTGGATCTGTACCTGGGGAGTGACAGATGTGTACCAGGGAAATGTCAGTGGAGCACCTGGGAGTGTCAAAAGTGGACCTGGGAGGTAAGAGGTGTACCTGAGAGGCCTTGAGGTGTACCTGGGAGGAGGCGGTACCTGGGAGTGTCTGGTACCTGGGAGTGTCAGAGGTGTACCTGGGAGGCCAGGGGCATACCAGGGAGTGTAAAAAACGTGGCCTGGGAGTAAGCCGGAGGTGTACCTGGGAGTGTCAGACGCATACTTGGGAGTGTCAAAGGTGTACCTGGGAGTGCTTGGGCAGGTACCTGGGAGTGTCTGAGGTGTACCTGGGAGTGCCAGAGATGTACCTGGGAGAGCTGGGGAGGTGCACTTGGGGTGTCAGAGGTGCAACCTGGAGTGACTGAGATGTACCTGGGAGTGTCTGAGGTGTACCTGGCAGTGTCTGAGGTGTACCTGGCAGTGGGGTTCGAGGTGTACCTGGCAGTGTCAGCGGTGTACCTGGGAGGTTGGGCGGTGTACCTAGGAGGTGTTAGACGTATCAGGAGTGACAAAGGAGTACCTAGGAGTGTCAGGGTGCGTACCTGGGAGTGTGAGAAGTGTACCTGGGAGGTCTGGGGTACCTGGGAGAGGCCAGAGGTATACCTGGGAATGTCAGTGGGAGCACCTGGGAGTGTGAGAAGTGTACCTGGGAGTGCTCAGAGAGGTGTACCTGGGAGTGTCGGACGTGGTACCTGGGAGTGTAAGAAGTGGCACTGGGAGTGTCGGAGGTGTACTCTGGGAGCAAGTCAGAGGCATACCTGGGAGTGCTCAGGGGTGTACCAGGAGGTCATTGGGAGTACCTGGGAGTGTCAGAGATGTACCTGGGAGTGTCAGGAGGTGTAACCTGGAGTGCTGGGAGGTGCACCCAGGAGTGTGAGAAGTGCACCTGGGAGTGTCTGGGGTACCTGGGAGGTCAGAGGTGTACCTGGGAGCCTAGGGGCATACCAGGGAGTGCAAGTGAGCACCTGGGAGTGTCAGAGATGTACCTGGGAGGTCAGGAGGTGTACCTGGGAGTGTCAGAGGTACCTGAGCACAGAGATGTACCTGGGAGTGTCAGAGTAAAAAAATTTGGAGTGTTGGAGGTACCAGAGAGTTTAAATGTGTACCTGGGAGTGTCGGAGGTGTAACGGAGGCCGAGGTGTACCTGGGAGTGCTGGGCGGTGTACCTGGAGTGTCTGAGGTGTACCTGGGAGGCCAGGTGGAGTACCTGGGAGTGTCAGAGGTGTACCTGGGAGCATCGAAGGTGTATCTGGGAGTATCGGAGGTGTACCTGGGAGTCAGAGGCACCTGGGAGCATCAGAGGTGTACCCAGGAGTGTCAGGAGGTGGTACCTGGGGAATATCGGAGGTGTACCTGGGAATATCGGAGATGTACCAGGGCGTGTCAGGAGTAAAATTGGGGAGCCTCAGAGGTGAACCAAAGAGTGTCAGAGGCATACCTGGGAGGCCAGAGGTGTGCCTGGGAGTATCGGAGTTGTTCGTGTGAAGCATCGGAAGTGTACCAGGAGAGTGTCAGAGGTGAACCTGGGAGTACTGGGGAGGTGTACCTGGGAGCACAGAGGTACCAGGAGCAAGCCAGGGGTGTAACTGGGAGTGTCAGGAGGTGTAACTGGGAATGTCAGGAGGTGAACCAGGAGTGTTGGGTGGAGTGAATGGGAGTCTCAAAGGTGTACCTGGGAGCACGGAGGTACCTGGGAATAATATCGGAGGTGTACCTGTGAGCAAGCCAGAGGTGTACCTGGCAATGTCAGAGGTACCTGGGATTGTCAGGAGATGCACCTGGGGAGCAAGGTCGGAGGTGCACCTGGGGAGTGAGAACTGTACCTGGAGGCCGTGAGGTGTGGCCTGGGAGGTCGGAGGTGTGTACCTGCCAGTGTCAATGGTGTACCTGGGAGTGTCAGGAGGTACCAGGTAATGTCAGTGGAATACCTGGGAGTGTCAAAGGTGTACCTGGGAGTGTCAGAGGTGTAAATGGGAGTGTCAGAGGTGTACCTGGGAGTGTCAGAGGTGTACCCTGGGAGTGTCGGAGGTACCTGGAGGTGGAGAAGTGTACCTGGGAGTGTCTGGGGTGTACTCTGGGAATGCTGGGAGGTGTACCTAGGAGTGCCAGGATATACCAGAGTGCTGGGTGAGTACCTGGGAGGCCAAAGATGTACCTGGGAGTGTCAGAGGTACCTGGGAGGCCAGAGGCACCTGGGAGTGTCAGAGGCACCTGGGAGGTCAGAGGTGTACCTGGGGAGCAAGCCTGGAGGTACCTGGGAGTGAGAGTGTTGGACGTGTGCCTGGGGTGTCAGATGTGTGCCAGGGAATGTCAGTGGAGTACTTGGGGAGTGTCAGGGGTGTACCTGGAAGTGTCGGAGATGTGCCTGGGGTGTCAGAGGTGTGCCTGGGAGTGTCAGGGGCCTGGGAGTGCCAGAGATGTGCCTGGGAGTGTCAGAGGTGTGCCTGGGAGTGTTGGGGTGTGCCTGGAGTGTCAGAGATGTGCTGGAGTGTTGGACGTGTACCTGGGAGTGTCAGATGTGTGCAGGGATGTCAGTGGAGTACTTGGGGTCAGGGGTGTACCTGGGAGTGTCTGGGTGTGCCTGGGAGTGTCAGAGATGTACCTGGGGTGTCAGAGATGTATCTGGGAGTGTTGGACGTGTACCTGGGAGTGTCAGATGTGTGCCAGGGGATGTTGGAGTACCTGGGGTGTCAAAGTGTGCCTGGGAGTGTCAGAGGTGTACCTCAGGTGTCGGGGTGTGCCAGGGAGTGTCACTGGAGTGACCAAGTGTCAGAGATGTACCTGGGAGTGTCAGAGGTGTGCCTGGGAGTGTCATAGATGTGCCTGGGAGTGTCAGAGATGCCTGGGAGTCGGAGGTGTGCCTGGGAGTGTCAGAGGTGTGCCTGGGGTATCGGGTTTCCTGGGAGTGTCAGAGTTGTGCCTGGGGTGTGGGTGTGCCTGGGGTGTGAAGTGTGCCTGGGGTGTCAGAGGTGTACCTGAGGTGTCGGAGGTGTGCCTGGGGTGTCAGGGGTGTGCCTGGGAGTGTCAGGGGTGTGCCTGGGAGGTGTCAGCGGTGTGCCTGGGTGTGTCTGAGGTGGCCTGGGGTGTCAGAGGTGTGCCTGGGGTGTCAGAGGTGCACTTGGGGAGTGTCAGAGGTGCACCTTGGAGTGTCTGAGGTGTGCCTGGGGAGTGTCTGGGGTGTGCCTGGCAGTGTCTGAGGTGTGGCAGTGTCTGGGGTGTGCCTGGTGTCAGCGGTGTGCCTGGGAGTGTGGCGGTGTGCCTGGGAGTGTCAGAGATGTGCCAGGGAGTGTCAGAAGAATGCCTGGGGTGTCAGAGGTGTGCCTGGGGAGTGTCAGAGGTGTGCCTGGGAGGGCAGAGATGTATCTGGGAGTGTTGGACGTGTGCCTGGGAGTGTCAGGGTGTACCAGGGAATGTCAGTGGAGTACCTGGGAGTGTCAGGAGTGTACCTGGGAGTGTCAGGGGTGTACCTGGTAGTGTCAGAGGTATGCCTGGGGTGTCGGAGGTGTGCTTGCAGGTGTGAGAAGTGTACCTGGGAGTGTCTGGGGTGTGTCCTGGGTGTCTGGGGTGTGCCTGGGGAGTGTCTGGGGTGTGCAGGTGAGTGTCATGGGTGTGCCTGGGTGT